>NW_019174444.1:1118781-1411317 GCF_002260705.1 Seriola dumerili | reverse complement strand
TTAATTTTCAAAATAAAAATGTATTCTGGGTCATTGGGTCACTTTTCTGAAGATAAAGTTTCAGTTGTCCACTAGATGGAACTGTTTATCCTGGTATGAAGTACTAGGCTGGGTATCAAATGTTTTCTCAGGTTTCAAATAATATGACAGGCTACCTCTCTCTGGAAGTGGAGTTTATTGTAATAAAAGAGGATGTGGTGAGGAGGCACGACTGATGCTAACACACGAAGAAAAAATTAAACAAATTTTTCCTAAAATCCTGGGGGAAAAAAAAGGTTAAATCAAACCATAGTTGAGATGAAAAGGCAGTTCAGTGTAGCTGGAGCTGACTGAAGGATGTGTCCTCTTCACTTCGTTTAGCTCAGACCAGAGATTCACTCCTCTGTGACCGCTTGGAAGTTACATTTAGGACACCGTTTAATGTTCAATGTGCTATGAAATGTCGTCCTTGGAACATATACTCTGAAACAAGACATTTACATACTTCAGAGACAGTAATTAACTTTATATAGAATTTGAAAAACAGTAGTTACAAAGAGCTTAAGGGAGAAAAAAAGAGAGACTATAAAAGAGACATGCAAAATAAAACTCCACGCTGTGCATCTTCTTTTCAGTAACTTTTCAGCATCAACGGCGGCTTCATTTTTGCCCATGGTACCGTGCGATGTCTGGCCCTCCGCTTCCTCTGTGCCGGAAGTGCCAGTGAGCGCACAAGAAGAGGGCTCGAGCTGTCCACGGATGCTGCTTGTGAAGACTGGACATCTGGGACTGGGCCTTGGCTCTGGGACGGCGGATGGGACTGAGACGAATAGCAATCCTCGAAAGGGCTTCTGGTAATAGGTGAGGGCAAGTGCAAAATAATTAAGGAGGAAGGATTTCCTCATAGCCACAGTTTTTAATTAACATCCTATCAGCTGTCAGATTTTATAAGTATGGTAATCCATAAATTCATTGTTGGTATGAAAACCTAAACCATGTTCCCAGAAGTGCAAAGTCATCATTGGCTTTAGCTTGAGTAAAGTGTTGTAGTTTTCCTTCATAATGGGTAAATAGATTGGAAATTGAATAAGTAGTCGTTACAGGGCCCCTGTGGAAATTTTCTGACAATTGAATTTCTTGTGCTTTGTTTAGTCTAATCTTTTCGATTATGGCCATTTAGCAGTAAAGCATATCCAGATGATACATATCGATTTGATGTCATCAAAACACCTTGATATTCCTCAAAGTTACACAAAAAATAATGACATTACTAAACTCATAAGACTTTACTACCAAGTTGGGAAACACGGATCTGTCCATCCGTGTCATTTTTTAAAATTTGTACTTCTCAAATTTTTTACTCCATTGATTTGTAATATAAATCTGTAATGGAAATAACCTGTATATTTAATCATAAATCAATACAATTTGTAAAACTGAATGCAATGATATGCCGATGACAGTGTTGCACACACTAAGTAATGAAAAAAAAAAAAAAATTTGTACATAGTATTTTTCTGTTATACTTGAAAAAAAAAACGATACAATAATACCCATCTAAATGAAATCTACTCTGATGCTTTTAAAACGTAAATATTAACTCAAGACAATTGCTTCCAAGGTCAGGGCTCTTTTTTTCTGATGGAGCTCTCAACTCTGACTATTATAGGTGCAATTACTGGTAATATAACCTCTAAATTGAATAACTTTCAGAACAAATTAACAAAATGTTTTCTGAATTCGATTTATGCAAGGTATCTGTATCAAATTAGATTTAATGTGTTTTTCTTTTGTGGCACAAGTGCCTGGTGTTTTGTTAAGTACAGAACAAAAGTAAACAGTTAAAGACCACAGCAGGTGGAAACAATAACACCTTTAAATAACAACTTAAATTTCATATCATTAACAGCTCAACTTGTGAAAGCAAGTATGAGGCTGACTGCTCACATGTAATCTGTGTTCATGGATTGTTCATACATAGTACACGACATCTTTTATGTAACTAAATCTTTTCACGTATAATAATACAAAGTTACAGGTGGAAGTTTTGAAAGAGAAAGAATAAAGCTGTTACACTGACATTAACCAACGTCCTTTATTGTCTTCATAGCTGACATGATGTCATTTTATAATGCCAACAAAGACAATGGGAAAAGCAAAAGGGTAGAAAAACAGCTATTAAATTAAGAACTGTTGATTAGAAACGTTTTCTTACTAATGTTATTCTGACCATCAGGGCACAGATAACTGTTCCGGTTACTTTGTTAATGCTTTCAAGCAGGTGAGTTTTAAAATTCGCTTTGCCTTCAAAATTTCAAATTCATTCAACTATGTGAAAACTGAAATTTAGTTTATTATCAAGTGATTGCAAAATCTAAAATCCACTATTCAAAGCATCTGAAAACTAGAATGAGGAAACTTTTAAATTACCATGCCACAGAGACTCACTCCATGTCAAAAGGTTCGCTTCTGGCGGCGTCTCTTGGCTCAAGCTTGCGATGCCTTTTGTTCACATTTCTCTTGCTTTCTGCCTGAAGTGCTGCGAGCCCCTGGGCATCAAATCGTGCTGGTTGTTTCACATACGTGGGCATCTCTGTTGTTTTTGGCGGCCTGACCTTTACCTCTCAGGCAGACTGCTTTTTATCAGAATGAACCTAGACATTTGGAGAAACAATCCAGTTCAAAGTGATGAACTGATGCAATTCCTTCAAAATTAAACATGATCCTAATATAACTTAAGTAGTGGGAAGGGATGGATTTTTCCTTACCCTGTTGTATAAATATGGGCTTTTTCTTTCATCTCCCAGTTTTTCTCCACAGTGCCGCCCTTGGTAATATGTTCTTGGATCTACTGACGCTTGGGCCCATCTGAGTTAACAACCCAGACACACGTGGATATTAAATGATGATTTTCCTGAAATTTAAGAAATAGGATATCAATGAAGTGGGACATAAAAGGACCCTAATTAAATTCATGTAATGTGCAAAAATTTAGATTAAGGCTCCTGTCACTCCCTAAACTGGTTTTGTTTCATTTAAAATGAACTCTGGTGCGATTTTGTCTATTTAACTTCATTTGGGCTGGTGGTGAAGCTTGTCGATCAAACTCTGGTTTTGGGACTAAACAACCAGACTGAGGCCTGAAACGAAGGATCCTCTGTAAGTTGGACTGTTGTGTGGTTCATTTGTGCAGTCAATTTATTCAGTCCACTAATAATACCCAAATAATGCTCATCAATCCATGTTAATTCTTATGGTGACCAGAGAACATAATATACACAAATATACCATAAAAAGAAGCAGTTAAGTGTTGCATGACTTGTCAAGCACAGAAATGTAATTGCCCTAGGGGATCCATGTAGCTCTGCACCAGTCAGTCAGTCTGATAATTTGAGTTCACCAACTCTTGGTTCGTAGCAAGAAAAATAAAGCCAATCGTAAACACAAACTGGGACGATACTTGAAATGCAACAGTTGGGGTAAAACATTTTATTCTCTTTGATCTTTGGAACCAAGCCACAAAACATGCAGGTTGCCAAAGCACCTCAAGTCCATGGTAAACAAAAGTACCTCTTGTTTTTCAGTTGTACCTGGCACCCATACAGGTCTGCATTCTGATTGGTCAGCCGAGTTTGTCCGATGAAGCCCCTCCAGGGGGTGGCATTTTGCCAGGGGATGTTGTTTATTAGTAAGGAATGATTTCTTGCTGACTCCTCCTCTTCCTCTGTCCCATGGTAAACTACTCCATGTTTAATACCCTTGGCGCAAAACATTGGTTGTTTGATTTTATGAAAACTCAAAACAGTCAATTGTTGTTTATCTTTTGTTGGTGTTTTATGAATGTGTTACTTGACCACCTCCCTGTTCATGTGTGGAGGACAGCTTGCTTGATGGACATGCAGGTACTAGCTGGAAGCGAAGGTTTTCAAAAAGCCTGGCCGATGGTACTGATGACGTCCTGGGCCAGACCATCAGAAGCAATTTCCAGGATGTGACATGCTGACCAGAGTCCAGAAAAACGCATTTAATGAGCAACATGTTTTTAATGTGAGGAACATTAAGACAACTTCTTACAGTGTTACGGAATGGAAACACCTACCTCTTCTGTTAAAACAGGGTTCCTTGTGCTTACACTAGGCAACATAATCTGTTGTGTCCACTCTGAAAACCACAAGACAAAAAGACACATTTTTTACAGCTAGTCCAATAGACATGGTGTGCTGTTATATATTTTAAGGCAACATTAAACAAACATATTTCACTCAACTGTTTAAATGGAACAGGCACTGTTTATTAGTTTCATTGAGCATCCATTGCATAATTAAGTCTCAATAGTTGCAACACAAAGCATACATGTGGCGTATTAGTTTAATTTCACTGTAACTAAGTGTTGTAACTTTGCCTAGCAACTCACTAGCTGAACGGAACAGGACAATTTATACAATCTGTCCTCCATGTTTAAAAAGAAACAAAAAATACTCAGACAAAGTAAAATACTAGATTACTTGGTTTCCTAATTATTACTAAAAAAAAACAAAAAAAAAAAAAACACATCGGGCTGCAATCATCAAACCTTCCCTGTAGAACTCTGTTGGCCCTCCCACTGACATTTGCTGAATAAAAACAGTTTGAACTTTAATTGTTGGATGCCTAGCAATTCCTCTGCAAATTTTAAAATACATGTAACTGAACTGGTGTTCTAAAAAAAAATCCCAATTAATAACAGATAATATATCAATATGACTAATGATACGTATAGTATCCTGCCATGGCCAAAAATGTTTATTTCACAAATTTGTATAGTAAATCAGTGAAATTTTTGATGCCAGGCCACGAGTTTACTTACAGGGTCTCCACCCTGATTGCAAAGAGATGGACCTGCATGTGTGGTTTGGCTATGATCTGTCATGAGCAAAATCAATACAGTGGCATATGAATTACCACCACTTTTCTGTGATTCTAGCACACCACGCATCATAAGATTGAATTAGCTAGTTAGTTTATTCAAAAGAAAGTTTAACCCTTGGTCATGTCCCACATTTTAGCATAAACATTGTAGATCCCACATTTCGAAATTAAACTGAGATGATACCAGAAATACTACTCTGTCTCGTGTGAGTTACTCTGTGCAGGATTTTGGATTGTTTTGTTACTTTGGCACCATCTGCTGTTCGTATCAAGAAATGAAAAGTAGAGGGAAATGCTCGAACACTACCACTGAAGTAACCATCCACTATTTTATCAACAAATAAACTGGTCTTAAAAAACAGTAATGTGCAATGCCAACCTCCTCTGTAATTTCTAGTAACAGCAGTAGAGGTCATTGTGCTCTTGCCTGTCTTCCTCTTTTTAACTGCTCCGCCTTTTATTACATAAGAGCCTCCTTTTAAAAAGACCATTTCCCTTCCATTTTCCAGAAAAAAAAAAATCACGTTTTTTCAACAGTCTAAAAATAACATTTTTCCTCCTATAGTGAAACCTAAAATTTTGGAAACAAAAGTCTTTCTTGTCACTTCTTCAGTGAATCGTTTTTTTTAGGTATGTCCCTTTTTCCTTGACCCATGTAGTGCATTGTGCACAGCAGTAAGTTAACAATACACAGTAAATGTGGTTTGCTAGACAAAGTTTTGTGAGTAGACTCCTGGAACACAATGCTTGCCATTTTCTTTAATTGTACTATCACAGTAGTATCAATTAAATATTTCATCAACATGCATGTGTTCTCAAGGTCGTCAGCTTGACCCTGTTTGCAGTCAGGGGTCATCAGGTTGAGCACTGGTGGAATATTTAGGTTGGATGGACGATTGCCAAGCGAACTGCAAGGTTTGCTCTTTCCCAGCGATACCTACGAACAGCCGCTTTGGACGGTGGCTGAGTAGGATCAAGAAGGACGACAGAGACGACATTGAATAAAACAAATTTGAAGCAAAGTCCTCTTTTTTAACCAAAAGATACAGTTCATCTATAATAAATTAGACCATTTTTGGAATTATTCACCGTCTACGCTGAGAGCTTAAATGAAAGATCAATAAACAATCTCACGTCTCTTAAAATCTAAATGAATGATATGAAATAGGTATGATATGAAGTCCTGCCAGAGCCAATTTAAACTTAGCAAAGTGTAAAAACGCCTAAGGTGTGTGGGCCTGGCAGGTGTGATTTATTACCTTTGGACAGAGCCAGGCTAACTGTTTTCCCTTGTTTCCAGTCTTTATGCTAAGCTAAGCTAACCAACTACTGGCTGCGTCTCCTGTGTTGGGAAGTTGTTATGGATCTTCTCATCTGACGTGGTCAGATAAGCCACGTGCTTCCCAAAGTGTCAATACTATGCCTTTAAAGAAGTATTATTCATTTAATCATCTTCACCACTAAATGAAAATGAATAGCAAAGGAAAAAATTTTATTGTTCCGTTTGTATTGATTACAGAACTGAGCCATGCAAAAATTCATCTAATTATAGTATAATGAAGATTGTTAAGTTACTTAAAATACTGTTTGTGGAATAATGATTTAAATAACGAGAAGAGGCCTAAATAAAATTAGTCAAAGCCCATTCAGAAATCTCAGCATCAAGCTGATGTCACCAGTGGGTGTGGTTTTTTTGCCAAAATAACATTTATCATATATCTCATACTATTCTGAGAGAGAAACTAGTCAGCACTGAATTTTGCATTATATACTCTTCAGTGACCCATTTTGAACGATGCTCTAGAGAGCAGAGTAATGCTTCATTTTCAACCATCCCACATTAAGACACAGTCCTCTCAAACGGCTGTGGACAACACACCATGTACAATGCACATGCAACCAGAAGACAGAACGCTCAGCAAGCAAACATGCATGCACACACACACACACACACACACACACACACACAAGCTCAGCCTCCTGATCACAGATATTGTGCACTAACATAGTTCACTAAGCACTGTGCGCGGTGTGCAATGCATCGTGGGCTGTGGGAACTACACAACGCACATACAGTCCATACCTCTTAATCTCTCCTCCTCCTCCAACTCTCTCTCTTGTCTAAGTACAAGATCTCTCTCATCATTTCCTCCCTCTCTCTATTTCTGTTCCTCTTGTTTTCCCTCTCTTTTAACAATGAAGGATGGATGAGAGAAAAAAAAAAAAAAACTACTGAGGCAATTGCTATATATAGAAAACGCGGAAGGAAAATTTAAATGAATATACTTAATGCCGTTTTTCCTTCTTTTTCTTAGTCTACTGTACATTTTCACCAACATTTATTTTTTCTCAGCTCTCTCAGAGTTGGCAAGCACTTGCATTCCTGCTATCCCTCCCTCCCTCCATCCTTCTTCTTGGTCCCATACCATGTACTTTCTTTCTCCGCAGAAGCTTCCTTTTTGGTCCTGGAACAGGCCTCCAACACACCCAGGCTTTGATGGTTCCTAGAGGGAAGGAAGAGAAGGACGGTGAAAGCCAAGATGGTGACCAAGAGCAGCCCACAGATTTCAACGGTTATTTTTTGCCATTTAAATTAAGAGATTAAGATTTTTGAGCCCACAATTCAGTTATGAGGACTCATGGCTTTACTTGTTATTCCTTCCTTTATAATCAATAGTAATTTATCTTATCTATCTATCTGAAATAAATATAGTAATTCAAATATAGGATGAAATACGATTTGTAATTTAAAATAGGGGAAAAGAAACAAAAAACAAACCAAAAATATTTATACAGTAAGCCTGAACTCTACTGTTGGTTTACGCAAATAACCCTCAACCAAAAGGCTATGATCAAGATTCAGAATGTGCAAGTGTAGAGTGGTTTTATATGTAAAAATCAACATTTGCCCTCTTGAGATAAAGTGAATGCTGATTTCATGACAGAAACAGAACATGCTCTTACTTTAGGATGATTTTGAGTGCAGGACTTTTACAGAAGGGAATCTTTACATTGTTGTAATGATTCTTTGACCAATTCCTCCACTGTTGATCAGATATCTGGTGATCAGGAAAAAATGCAAACCTATGATCATTAATTTTCAAAATAAAAATGTATTCTGGGTCATTGGGTCACTTTTCTGAAGATAAAAGTTTTCAGTTGTCCACTAGATGGAACTGTTTATCCTGGTATGAAGTACTAGGTTGGGTATCAAATGTTTTCTCAGGTTTCAAATAATATAGACAGGCTACCTCTCTCTGGAAGTGGAGTTTATTGTAATAAATAGAGGATGTGGTGAGGAGGCACGACTGATGCTAAACACGAAGAAAAATTAAACAAATTTTCCTAAAATCCTGGGGGAAAAAAAAGGTTAAATCAAACCATAGTTGAGATGAAAAGGCAGTTCAGTGTAGCTGGAGCTGACTGAAGGATGTGTCCTCTTCACTTCGTTTAGCTCAGACCAGAGATTCACTCCTCTGTGACCGCTTGGAAGTTACATTTAGGACACCGTTTGATGTTCAATGTGCTATGAAATGTCGTCCTTGGAACATATACTCTGAAACAAGACATTTACATACTTCAGAGACAGTAATTAACTTTATATAGAACTTTGAAAAACAGTAGTTACAAAGAGCTTAAGGGAGAAAAAAAGAGAGACTATAAAAGAGACATGCAAAATAAACCTACATGACAGGTCCACAGTCAGCGGCTCTGCAAGGCTGTACTTAGGCTAAGGCCATGCTAACGTTAGCATGCGACCAACATGTCCATAATGACAATTTTAGCAGGTACAATGTTCACAATCTAAGTTTAGCCTATTAGCATACTAATATTTGCTAATTAACACAAAGTACAGCTGAGGCCGATGGAGGTCTATTAGTTTTACAGGTATTTAGTCATAAACAATGTGTTGGGAAAATGACATTTTGATTTTAGTGATTCTAAGTGAAACTTAGTGATTGTCTGTGCAAGCAACACAGCTCCTGAGATGTCGTTGCAAATCATCCATTGGTTGTTTAAGGTGGAGGGAGCTGCATTTTGAGACATTGCTGTGGAGTAAAGTTTGTCACCCCTTGGAACCCCAAGCTGTTGCCTGCCTTGAAATCCATCCAGTAGTTGTTGAGATATTTCAGCCTGGACCAAAGCCCTGGAGCGTCCGAAACTTCTCTGAAACTTTGCGAGAAGCTGCTCCAAGGTCAAGGAGCAACATACTTCAGTAGATGAGTTAAAGTTCTGCTATTAATGGCTGCACTTAAGGATGTGGACGTTTTGGTTTCTGAACTGGAGGTTGAAGGTCAAGAGCCAAGCGTCGTAGAGCATCTGTAGTCATAGTAGAGTCGTCTAAGAGAAGTCAGCAGAACTGTATGTCTGTTAATCTGGCCGGTGATGCATTACGTGCAGCCGGTGTGACCCACTGTTGGCCAAGAGCAGACGGGTAAAAACAACAAGGTCTCACCTTTATTCTGCAGCATTTAACATCTGATTTGCTCTGAAATAAAGAAAATGCTCTCTGAAAGCTGCTCCAGGTGTGTGAATACATTTATCTTCATTTATTTATTTATTTGTGAGGCAATTGTTTATTTTTACTCTAATCCTGAGGGAAATGCAGCTAATGAAAAGGAAAAAATAATGATGTGCTTATCCTAATTCAGGCTTCATAGCTTGCCTTATTTGTTTTTTTTAAAAAAGTGAAAAAAACAAAAACAAGTGGGAACCAAATAAGATGTTGCACTGCATTGAAAACAAATTAAACAATTATATCACACTGACAGGTTTCCTTTTCTTCACTGAATAAAAATAAGTTTTAAAGACTCAACTCTGCATTTAGTGGCTTGTTAAAATGACTGTTTTGCAGTAAAGTCCCAGTGGCCGGTTTCACTGCACGGACACAGCTGGTGTTAGCACAGTTAACAGCCTGTGTGCCTGATTGTGTATCTGTCTGTGCATCCCGCCACTCCCATCTGGTTTTTAGAGGGCACTCTTTGACAGCCTCCTCCCATAAAGGAGGCCCTGTCTGGGCTTTGAGAGGCTGCAATAGCCCCCTGGATGACAGATGGATGGATGGATGAGGTAAAGACAGAGGAAGCTGTAAAATAGATGTGCCCGACTTTAGTTCTCATATTCTGTCTTTTTAGTCAGTCATGGGTGAACAAAGAACAAAAGTCAAAGTCAGGCAGGACCAGACACTCGGCCTGTGAGAGACGGGAGCAATTACTGTCTGAGACGTCATCGGCCCCGAGAGAGGGAGGCAGACAGAGGGGAGGGGAGCAGGAAGAGGAATAATAATAAAGGAAAGGAAGTAAAACCACAAGGGACTCCTGAACGTCCTCTGGATCTGAGCAAAGGGGGAAGTGATCAAGCAACACAGGAATAAAAATATAAACATTAAGAACAAAACACATATTTTCTCTTAAATTATGTAACTTTCTTTCTTTTTCTTTCTCCCTTGAGGGTGCTTGGAGTAAGATCACTGGTGGCCTCTATCTCATGCCAGTGGTGGGTTTAAACTACAGCAGGTGTTTTTTCAGGGGGTCTTCTCCTTAAAAACATGCAAACTTCAGAGAAGCTAGAGAACTAAACAGACACCCCCTCCTCAAATGAATGAATTTCATTACCACTCAAAGATGGTTTACAAACAAATGATAAACTAATAAAATAAAAACATAAGCATAACAACATTAGAATAACTTCAATGTCAGCCAATCAGAAGGGAGGCTGCTTGTTTTCTGAGTGATTGAATTAAAATATAGTACATTTCAGGTAAACAAAAACTAAACTAAACTAAGTCCTGCAAGGGTGGGCGGTGGGCCGGGCTTGGGGCATGGCTGAGGGATGCTTAATTGTGACATCACAAAGTTACAGAAGTCCTGGCGGCTGGTTTTAAGGCTCAGTTTCTGAATACAGGCTGTGTGCACTTCTCTGTGGACTGAGCACTTTGATACTTTCACAGTATTAATATAGAACCTAGACCTGCTTTATAATCAAACACATGGACATCTGCCTTTATGCTATATGGACCTTTAACTACTGGCCCAGTTACACAAACTTATGACACAATTCAATAAACTAAGCAACTAAGAAAAAGTATAAATCTACCTTGGGTATGAGTTGGAAGATCTTTTCCCATCAGTCTATCCACCCAGCTATCCATAATCTCTTGTCACCAGAAACTCTTGAAAGCTTTGGCAGAACACTTCTGGTACAGTGTTCAGCTGGCAGCAGCCGTAGCTTTGGCGATTATAGTTTCCCTGTGTGCATGAAACTGTTTTGAGCCTTTGCGGTGGCTGATTGGGTCAGCGGGCTCCTCTCAGGTTGTCTCTCTCACATACACACAAGGACACGGAGCCATAAGCTTCCCCCTTGCTGATCAATAAACCTGATAAGAACTCCATCCTTCCAGCTGGCAGTGACTAATGCTCTGGCAGTCAAACGGCTTCTCCTGAGAGGTGACAGTGCTGCCTGCGAACTGAGAGAGGATGATGAACTGCGCAAAAGGTGTGTGAGGTACCTGTATCAGGCAGAAAAAAACATAGGCAGCTTCAGACAAAATCTCCAGTCAAGTGAAGTCCGAGTCGCCTTTTCTGCCCTTTTCCATGTGGCTCAATCAATCTCATTCTTGATGACTTGTTCAGCCTGAAACTGTTAGAACTGAAACTCACACTAGACAGTAATAGCGATTTATGTGAAACTGATCTACACTCTGTGAGGACTCAGTGCTTTTGTATTCTTTCATCTTAAGAAATTAAAATCTCAAACAACGGCAGCAGCAGAGTCTAGACCAGCGGTGGGAAATTAATTTTCCCAAGGGGCCACATGAGGAACTGGGACTGTTGTGGAGGGCTGGACCAACAGGCTGAACTCAATTCTGCTCAATTAATTTTATATCTTTATAAAAAGCAGTATGTAATTGCAGGGTTTTGATAAGCTGCTACTGGTAAGAGTGGATGTTACGATAAGGCAGTGGAAATGTGAAGCAGGAATAGTGAAAACTCCAACATCATTATCTAATCAACATTCACAAAAACATATTTGTGCACAGAATGTGCATGTTTTTGCTATATTTCAAAGACCAGCATTAAATTAGCTTTACACAAAGTGCTCTTGCAGTCTAATTACCTCATTTGCTGTTTTTCAGTTATTTTTCTTGTTCAATGAGAGAAATCAAGTCCGTGTTGGGCTTGAACAAGTGCAATGAAGTCAGGTTGAACGTCTGAGGTTGATAAGCGAATGACAGCTGACAGGTGATCGTCAGTGAGAGAAGATCTGTATCTGGGTTTGTTAAACTTCATCACTGAGAATGTTTGTTCACATATGTAGGTAGATCCAAGGACAACCAACATCTTCTGAGCATGCCTCCTCATGTGTGCAAAGTTGAAATAAATCCAGCAGTGATACTGACTCTAGGTGCTCTGCCAGTAGTGTATCGGACTGCAGGTGTATTATTAGCATTGTCCACACTGCAAGTGAAAGGAAAAGAAATCATGTGCATTTCACTCTCAACTGTTTTGAAGTCTTCAAATCACCTTGAAAACTCACCATGCAGTGCCCCTAACATGGATGAGTACCTGCGGAGGTGTTCAGCTGATGGTGTGGCTTCCTTCAGTGTGGGTCAGAATGTTACCCTCCAGTTGACTTGACAGAAACTGCGACTTTCTCAGGAGAGCCTTCACCAGGCTGCACATTTCATGTGCAAATAGGCTCTTGCCTTGAATTTTGGTATTTAGTTCATTCATCAATGCAGTCACATCAACAGCAAATGCAAGATCTGCCATTCAGTCTGCATCTGAAAGCTCTGGGATGTCCTTGCCTTTCTTCTCACAAAACTTTTGAATCTCTGCTCTCAGGTCCCTTACTCTTTATCACACTTTGCCCAGGCTGGGCCATCTTACAGCTGTGTGGTAGCCTATGTCACCATGTCCAGTCTCATGCTCCTCCAAAAGTGCAACAAACTGTGTGTGATTCAATGCTCTTGCCCTGAGGAGGTTAACTACAACATCAATAACATGGTCAATTCTGAGCACTGACTTACACAACACCTCCTGATGTATAATACAATACAAAAATACCAATTTGAGTTCTGGGTTCATATCAGTCACTTGAATCCGCTTCTAAAGTCCAACATTTGGACAGCCATCGGTTGTAACACCTGCCAGTTTGTCCCATTTCAGTCCCAGCTTGTCCAAGCATGCATTTACCTCCGTGAACATATCACTCCTCGTCGTCGTCCCTTTCACTGACCTGCCAGCTGCTCCGTTATCTCAAAGTCTTTAGTTATCCCACGTACAAAGATGTGTAACAGCTCTCGTCCAGAGCCAAGGAGCAGAAGTCGAAATTGTCCGCTTTGTTCTGCAGCTGAAGCTCCAGATTTCCCGCGATGTCCTCGATCCTTCTCGTCTAGGTTCCCCTGGAGAGGGGCACATTCACAAATGCTTCTTTCTTCTCAGGCCATATTAACGCAGCAGAGCCCACCAAACACTCTTTGATAAACTCCCCATCAGAGAATGGCTTACTGTTTTTTGCGATTTTGTTTGAAATCACAAAGCTGGTCTAGACTGCTCCATCCCTGGATGTGTAAAGCTTGGTAAAAAAGTCCCTGTTGCTTTTGCAGCTTAGCTAGCAAAGCTTCAAATGTCCGTGCCGGCTACTCGTCAGTCACGTTCTTGTTTTTGTCTGCGTGCTTAGTCTAGTCTGGTAATGACGATTCAAATTGAAATCTTTAAACACAGCGATATTTCTTCTGCTAACTAAACACAAGGCTTTGCCTTTGACTTCAGTAAATAATTACTTGGAAGTCTATGTTTTTTAAAAACTCTACATTCTGTATCAATCTTTCTTTTTTTCAAACGTGAGCTAACATTTTGGAGGGCTAACAGCTAACTCACGTCTCTGTAAACTCTTAGCCAACACAATACAGTGAAGCTGCATGCGGTAAATAAATTGAAAAATAGCAGTCGCCTTACCTTTGATTCATAATTTCCAATTGACCTCACCGGGCACAGTCTGAGGGGTGTTTGGGTGACTTAAAAGAGGTTTGCACCAGAGAGACTTGTAGTTTCATAGAGGCAAGTTAGTCGCTACGAAATTACACCTGCTAGACAGGAAGGCCATACGTACAACTAACAGATACAATTCAAGCTAACAAAATCTCAAAACACTGACATTAGCTTGCTAATATTTGACTTAATTTAGACTGAAGTCTAAACGTGTTAATATGGTTGACTGGATCTAATCGCTGTTTCGTAATGATGTAAGCATTATGATATAGTGTCAGGACAAATATGTCAATATTACTACTTTTACTCTTCAATCTAAACTAATGTTAGCATTAGTTTTGTCAGTTAACTAACCTAGCTCCATTAGGTAGCCTAAGTAACACCTGGCAGATTAGTACAGTAACAAATATCTATGTAGTTTCTGTGGTGAAATATTAATGTAAATATTCGCCATATGTCAAATGAAAGTTGTAAAAACTTTTTGTGAAATGTAATTCAGTCTACATCATTAATAAACTGCGTTTTAATCAACTCATGTCAGATTGACCATACTACCTCTTTTATGAGTTGTAGCAAGCTAACACCAGCCAGCTCACAAGAAGAAAACAGGCTCCATGGTAAAGCTACACTGAGAAAGGTCATTTGCATTGTGACACGGTTGCTAGACTTTTATCTTTGAATTCCTTTTTCTCTCAACATTTATCTGCCTCTTACATCCTCATCTGTATTTCCAGTCGTTACCCGTGCACAGCTCACGTCTCGTGTGACATTTAGAGAGACCTGGCTGTAATCATGACACTGCTGTTCCTATCTTTTCATCACTTTGACATTCAATTCCTCATCTGATGATTCACAGAGTTCGACCTCGGTGAGCAGACTTTACTGAAACTCTGTGGGGTAGGGGTGGGGTTGCCTCGTCAAACAATAGAACATATTAAATATACATTGCATTGATATTACAGCCTCACAATCAGTATGGGGTCTACTTTTTACAATGACAAGGGAACATCTAGTTATTCATTTTCAGAGCTCATTCGCAGCAGCTCTGGAGGTGGTCTGTCTGATTGCTGTGCTAATTTTTCCTTCAGATCTCTGCTTGAGAAACAGTTGGACATAAATAACAACACATTGTGGAGCGAGGATAACAATGTATGTGAGCCTCACAAAGTATCAGACGGGACCAGTTCAAGTGTTAACAGCAACTCAACACTGGATGTTGTGAGGAGAAAAAGATTTGTTGCACTGACCTCTGTGGGTTGAAAGTATCAGGGTCTCTGGTTCCTTTGGCCACATCCAACAGCACAAGTAACTGTAGTCAGGACCCCACCCAGCAGTGATGTTGTGCACAAGTTGTGGCAGATCATACAACACTGTTGGGAGACCACATGTTCTTTTGTTCTACAGGCAAAATAACTAACTTCCCCACAATTCCTCATTGTTCACACCTGGGGACACCCTCCCCGAAGGAAACGTGTGACATGTGGTTGTCAACAAACATTACCAGATCCCCGTCTTTGTTCTTCCTCTTTTCTACTTGACTTGTTCAGGAGCAGCAGCTCCTCTTCCCCCTCAGCTCTTCAGGAAGCAACAAGGCTCCCAGCCCAGGTCAGCACTGCTACCTGAGACAGCTCTCTTGCAGGCCTGCCCCAGGCAGACTGCAACACTCTGCTCATCAACAGTAGCGACGCGAGCGAACAAGTTTAATTCAGTGGCTACAACACAAAGTCTGCCAGCCAGACCTTTAAAAAAGCAAATGCAAAAATATGAAAAAAATAGGATATTAAATCCTGAAGATACACCTCGGTATGTTTACAGCACTCACAGATGAATTATTCTTTAATCTCTATGCTTGCTAACCTGGGACTGTCAATGCTTCACTGTTTCAAAATATGAAACCAAAGAGATTTTCAAATTCCTTTGGGGCCCATGGTGGCTGAGGGGCTGCTTATCTTGTTTAAAGACATACTTCACTGATTTTACACATGAAGCTCAGCCTGTGGAAACAGTTGAGTAATTGCTTCTGGGATTCTGAAGGGAGGGGGGATGCTTTCAAAGTTTGAGAAAATAATGGCTAAAATTCGCAAATTTTAATGGAAACCCATGGTGAAAGACCCAAAGAAATATGTTGCATTTTGAGATGTCCAGTGTGTCCTGTACTATGGACTCAAAGTCAGAATGTCTCTTCTGCTTTGATTTTGTTTTTTCATTTGTCTCTTTCAAGCTTTTCAAGTTTGTAGAAATCCAATACTGAATCACTGGAGTTTCCTTTAACAACCAAAGACTTAAAATGGGAAACTGTTAGTTTTGGTGATTTGTTCTGAAACACTGAACTGTGTTTACTCGGCAAAACTTGAAAATTAATTCAGCTGAACACTTCTCTCCTGTCAGATTATGACATGCCATAAAGAAATGTGTTTAAACAGGGTGTATAACTGTCCCGCACACTTGATGATTCATTATTCAGGAGGCCTAGATTCCTTTGTAAAGAATGAATAAATGCATCATGTTTGAATTATTGAACTGTGACAAGACCTGTGTGTCTAAGCTGATTGGGTGTTTACACCACCGATGTGGAAGTTAGGTAAATAAACCGCCTCTTCCAGCGGTCGTCTCCATCCATGGATTCCTCCTGTCGTATTCCTCAAGGGCTTCGACGTGTCTTGATGAAGCAAACAAACAAGAGGCCAGTGACACATGGAGACGCCGAGAGGAGGACTAGGACTTCCCAGAATTGGGACAAACACAGATGAATTAAACATCAGAGCGACTTTGGCTCCTGAATTCATGCCACTGCCATCCCTCCATGTTTGACATTCTATCAAATAGAGGGAGGACACACACAAGGGCCGGTCTATGCTGAGACTGACACAGATTTACAAAAAAAAAGAAAACTGACAGGGACATCAGCTCCATCTAAACAGGAAGTGGGAGGCAGGAATGGGGTGATGGAAAAGACATAAAAGACCGGAAATGCCCAGAATAAATGAAAAGAGGCTTTTTCTACAGAGAGAAAACAAGTCACAAAGTCACACAAGACAAAACCAGAAGGTCACGATCAGGTCTATTTCCAGTTTTTTTGTTTAAAAGATTACAAGAGTTATTACATCCCCACTTTATAAAAGATACAATAGGAAAATATAAGGTAATAATCACTGATTCATTTTGATTTTTGTAGCATATTTTCATCACATAAAACATTCACTTAATTTGCAGCAGTGTGAAGATACAATGAATAAAAAAGTCCCAGGTTTGCTTAAAAAAAACCTTCATGTGCAGCATTTAGCTTCCTTCATTCTTCATCATCATCATCATCATCATCATCATCATCATCATCATCGCTGAAATTATGTTGACTGGCTTTACACAGAGAAAAACAAAAACAAGATTGAACAGCATAAAAATAGAAAGCAGAAATCATGTTTTCTTTAATCAGATTCGGAGGCAGCTACAGAACAGATTGTTGCCATGACTAGATTCTATGCCTGAATATCAAAATAAATCACTTTCCTTCATTTGTTAGAGCAAGAGATAATTTGCATATTCACAGATATTGTAAAAAAAGAAAAAAAAGCGACAGAATATTTCCCTAAAATATACACCGCTGTTCCTTCATCAGACAATACAACAGAAATGTAGTTAAGTGGTATTTATAAAGTAAAATTAGAACTTTCTAAAGCTGCTCTGGCTGTTCTTTTTTAAAAAATGCCTTCAGCTGCTTTTCAATGACATGTTTTCCAGACTGTCTAAAGCCATTTAGCATCTTATTACTTTCACCTTCTGAATCAATTCAAGCAGCTGCCATCAGTCTGATGGTGTGTGTGTTTGGTTTGAACTCCGAAAAGAAACCTTAGTGTTGCCTTAAATTAAAACATATTATCTCAATTAGCTTATTATTGTAAATGATGGGTCACACATGAACACAACATCTTCTGCTAAAGTTCAGACACTTGTGGTTGTTTCACATGAGAGATTTCTGTATTTGTTTCTCTGAGCTTCTCTCACTGGTTTAAAGTGAGCAGAGCTCAGCTGAGAATACTTTATGTCATATATATGAGGGGGGGCAATCAGAGTGCAAACCACATGCCAAATGCCCTAAGCAGCGAGTCCTGGGTTCGACTCCTGTCTGGTTGGAGTCTTTGCTCATTCCCCTGCACATTTCCTGTCTATATTCACTGTCTTATCAAATGCAAAGGCATAAAAAGGTCCCCAAAAAATAACTTAAAACAAAAAAATGTATGTAAATTGAAATGTAATGAGAGTCGGTGGCTTGTTCGCTAATGTTGCTAGGCTACTGTCAATCACGTGATCAAACCACACCCACACAGACCTGATGAAACTTTAAGTTGGATTGGTGCACATTTAGTCACAAAACTTATAGAGAAATAAAATATACTTTGAACACAGGTTTTCATGGGGAGTCAGTGATATTCTAGATAGATTTTAAAACACAAACACAACTGAAGCATAAAAAACATAAAAAGAAAGGTTTTTAAAATTATGTCCTGTTTTCAATTTTTGTGACTGATTGAAGTTTTGGTCTCATTTTCAAGTGTTTTGATGAGCAGTGTTGCACTTTGTGAACTATCTGGACAATTTCAGTAAAGGTCAAATATATTCTCTCATTCCTTTTCATAACATTAGGTCCAATAGGTTTATTTGTTGTTTCCATTTGCCCAAAAAGTTATCCAGCCATGCAAACTGTTTTGTTTTGGAGATGTCCGAAAAAACTTCCCACCCCAAAACAATGAATATAATTCTGTTTGTGATCCTCGAAAAAACACATTTGAAAAAACTCAACAGCAGCAAGTGCTTCCACAAAGAGAGTTCTTTTCAAAGAACTTCAAACTGATTAAAAATAAAACAGACAAAAAAGGAAAAACTGTCCATAAAAAGTCTGTGGAGTTCAAGATAAAACAAATTGGGAAAATTATTTTTTGTAATTTGGCTTAACTGATTTAATGGTTTGTCTTGTGGGTGACACCAGACATCAGTGACAGCTTTAAAATAAATGGGGATCTTTATGTCAGTGAGACAGGAGACAGAGACAAGGCTTCTTTTCTCTGACAGAGTCCAGCTCCACATTCCTCTCATTCTGCTGGGCATGACCTGACCACAGCTACAGCTGGCTCTGTGTCCGCTTCACTCTCTTCTGGGAATAGTTTTTTTTTTTTTGTGCTATTTTCTGAGGTCAGGAAATCCCTGCACAGTGGTCATTTATGGAAGCCGCCTGCCAGTCATTTTCAGGTCTGGGATTTGGGATCTTAATCCAGTCGCACGGATCAGATCTACAGATAATAGTGTTAGAAAAATACTGATCTCCACTTTGATTGTGCTCAAACAACCACTGCAGCTCGATCGTGCTCCTCCTGATCCACAAGCTGATCTTTAACCTGCTGAACACACCTGACACAGTCTCTCTCTGCTGGGTCAGAAAAGTCAGGAGATTTAAAACAAGTATATGAACCGATATTAAAATGTTAAAAAAGCTTTGACTTTGGTTTTCACCTTCTCATTCCTAGACGAGGTGAAAATAAAGGAGAAAAGTCTCTTCTGTGTGAATTATTGCTTCTTTTCACACTCAGACAGCTCTGTTAAAACAATGTGACAAAAATTACCTGTCTGACTGAGCCACTAATTTGCATCTTTGGTCTGTCACTTAACGATCTGCTTGAATAAAACACACCTCTTTCATCTTTTTTTCTGATGACAACTAATTATCTTTTGCTCAAAAACAACTTTCCACCTGCCCGCCCTCCACATGCCGCTTCTCCATCCGCTCATCATGACGCTCCCTCAGGTTTTTAGGGGGGATGATAAAAATCCACTTTCAGTTCAGCCAGTGAGATTTCCAGCTTTAAAAGGTCACTCTCAGGGTTGCACTGGGTGCCAGAGGTCAGTGTGGGAGGGGACAAGCTCTGTTGGTGTTGCTGCAACTCCAAATGGACCAAAAGAGCATAAGAGATGATTTAATATGGATAAAGCCAAGGGTCAAAAGCCTTCCAGTCCTGACAAGAATCTGGCAGAAATGGCTGCTTGATATTCTGTACTGACTGAAATCAAAGTGAACTTCCCCCAAACCTCGCCTTCTCCAACACATCCACAATCGTTCAGCCTCTCTCACTCGTTTCCTTCTTCTTCTTCTCCTTCCTGAGCCTGCATTCTGTTTTCAAACAATTTCCTCTCATTCTGTCATCTACAGTAATTCTGGTTGTCATATTAGTTGCAGTTTCTGACTGTAGCAGCTTTTGTATAATATGAATTTATGACTAACACGTAACAAAATGTCCCTTTATATGGATTCAAAATGTGATGGTCTTGTAATTAATTGCTTAATAACTTATATCTTAGAAGTTTTTTATGCTCACCAGTACTTTGACATTTGCAGCCCATTTAAAGGGACATTTCATGACACTAATTACATTCATTATTACATTATCTGCCCTTACTTAAGCAGACATGACGTGTTATTAAAGTGATAAAAAAATCTGAACTTTAACTGCACTAAAATGAATCCTCAAGTTCAACCCATCTTCTCTCTCCTTCTTATCCATCATCCAGTGCTGGTCCGTCTCATTTTTATTCATTAAGAAGAAGCTTGTAGTGTCTGACTGACCATAGATCAGCCAAGCTGGAGGGCCTGATTTTACTAGCATGACCTTTAAACTCGTCCACACTCGTCAAAAGCTGCTGAAAAGTTAAAAAAGCAACAGATTGGGCCCTCGCTCTGGCTCCGAGAACCACTCGCTCCCTTTCCCTACAGCACAGCCCAGAGCAGGGTGAGTTATATATTTAAAAAGTGGCAGTGAATATTTGATCCACAGTCTGTTTGAATTACTGCCACAGACATTTGAAGCCTCTTGAGTAGAAATTAAGAGAAAAAGTTCCAAACTTTTTGAATCATACTGAAATGGTTTCTGGACCCTGGCTCTGCTCGTTACTCAAAGGACAGCAGGTCTGGGTGGGGCTCTGTGTCTTCGGCGCTCCCTGCGGTGTCTTTACTGCACGTGGTGCCGTTCCCCACCAGGACCTCCTCGCCCAGGCTGATGCGACAGGGAGTCTTCCCCGAGCAGGGGGTGGAGGCAAGCCGGGAGTCCGGCCCTGATGCCTTCTCCCAGATGTTGCAGGGTTTGGCTCTGGGCTCCAGCAGAGGGGGATCTTTGTTGATGAGGTCTGGTACAGAGAGCTGGAGCTGAGGCTGATGCTCCTCCACGTCTCCATCAGTGCCTCTGTCTTCCATGTCATCTTCTCCACCTATCTCTCCATCCACCTTGCTGTTGCTCCCCGTCGTCTCTGGTTGAGCAGCCACTTTCTTCTCTGCGTCGCTCAGCGGCAACGTGACATCCGTCGACCCCTCTTCCTCCTTCTCGCCCCGCTGCTGCTCCTCCTTCGCGATCAGGGGCGTCTTTTCCGGGGAAGAGAGGATTGAGGAAGAGTCTGGAGTGTCCGGAGAAGAGACCACTGGGTCCGAGGAGATCATCATGTCCTGGGTGGTCTTCAGTGCTCGAGGGAGGCGCTTCTTCCCGGATGGGGGTGGTGGGTCCAGCCGAGGGAAGGAGTCGAAGGAGGAGATGTGGCTGGAAGAGAGGAGAGGAAAGGAGGTAAATACATGTGAGGATGATAAGGAGAAAAAAACAGGGAGGTGGATGATGGAGAAAAGACAGAGACAGACGGCAGAGACAGAAAAAGTTGTTAGTAATCATCACAGGTAATATTAAGTACCATAAAGACCTTTAGTATTAATATATGGATCCAAGTTTTATACTAAAATGGGTGACCTACTAAATTGTGAATTTGCTGTTTTGCTAGAGGCAAACACAACTGATGTCCACCTGTTTCACTAGACCAGAGGTTTTCAAACTGTGAGGTATGATCCCCTATGAGGGGCACGGGAGAGTTGCATTGGCGTGAAGGGAGAGACATGAGGAAAAGATGGCAAGCAACAGGAAGTAGTTATTGTAGTTTGGCTTTTTTACCAACACCATCAACAGCTGGAGCACCAGCAGAGGCTGTGACACAAAGTTCACGGAGGCAGTAAAAGTACTTTAAAAACATTTAGTTGCACAAATGCTGCAGTTTGTGTTAAAATCAAGAACCCTGCCTCGGACAAAACACATGATCTATGGTGATGACGAAAGAGAGACTGAGAGAAAAAAAAAACCACAAAAATTATGATGCAACTTCAGTGAGTTGTTTCAAGTGTGAAGGAACAGAATTACTGCTCCTGTCAAACTGTTATGACTTCACTTTACATTGCTGTCATCATACTGGGCAGGGAGGATAAAAACATATGTTAGATGTAACAGATGTTTTGTTAATGTCACTACATTTCTTCTTTTTTTTGTTTTTTACTTATTTTTTCAGGCATTTTTGCCTTTATTATAGCCAGAGAGAGAGAGAGACAGAGAGACAGAGAGTAGACCGATGTGTCTTGGGAATAAGGAAAATGCAAAGAATAATAATTCTGAGTGGAGCTACATTTCTGAAGAAAACAAATGTAATATTTGCAAGATGCAGAGGCTACAAACAAACAGAAACACCGACATTAAGACGACAGGTGAGAAGTCAGCTTCCTCTACTCTGCAATGACTAAATGGATCTTTTGATGTAGATTTCATGTAGAGTCAGGAAGTCTCCTTAAAGAGTAACTGAACAGTGTCCACCACTTAACACAAGGACGCCAGGTTCGGTAGCTTCACATCACTAAACACATCACATTTAGCTGATAACTAATTGGATGATGGCCACAGTGATTTTTGGAGAATAACTATAATAACCTGTCAGGAATTGTTGGAGTGAGATTCATTATGAATTGTGTCAAAAATTCAGTTTAATTTAAATGTTTCCTGCTGATTCAGAGTGGATTTGCTCCATGCAAATGGCTCTTCACTGTGTGCAATCAAAGTGTTTACACAAACATTACTAATTTCTCAAGGTGTTCACTACAAAGACAGAAAATTACCGTGGTAACTGTTTCCCATGGTGATGAATAAAAAAAAAAAAAGGACTTATTATGATTGTTGCCTGATCATTTACCGGAGCTGACAGAGACGCACACAAAGACAATGTATTTCAATAAACACAGATGTGATGTGTGAGGATATAAAGAGCATTTATTTATCAAAGTAGACATATGATTGAAATAATCAGTCAACGCCATGACTGAGTGTTTCCACCTTGGAGCTGCAGTGAACCAATGACACAAACCTAAGGAACCAATCCTGTCAACTTGTGGGGACAGGAGGCGGGGCTAAATAAATCTGAAACCTCATCAGTACAGAGACTCAGCGTTAGCATTAGCACAACTGCTAACACTGTGTTAGCCACTGCCAGTTACAAGCTAACAAACAACATAAACAAATAAAAGATGCTAAATACGCTAACCGTTCTGATATGTCTGCTATTCTCTGATTCTGGTCTCAACAGACTCCTCACTTACATTTTTATATGGGAAAACCATGTTAAATAAAAATCTAAATATTTTAAAAAGTCTGGAGAGGAACTTTAATGTTTCTAGCTTCATCTGTACAAAATAAGCTAATGTGCCTATTAAGAACATCAATTACAATCTTAATACAGGAGGAAATAAAACCTCATGAGATAAATTCCACTTCTTATTTCCATTGAGACAAATGAAGAAAACGGCTGAACATTTTGGTTTTTAGTGCACTCCCTAGCTCATCTCATGCATTCATGATTCAACCATGGGGAGTCAGTCAGTTACTACTAAAACAAAAAAACTCTCAGGTCCACCCGCTCAAACCAGTTGGTGGTCTGTCAAAATCTTTACAGATCATCACTGGTAAATTAAACCAAATATATTCACAGTCCAGTAATTGGAGACAAATGGGAGCAGAGCTGCTGAAAAATGATTTTGCCTGACTGATCTTCAGTTGGAGAAACAACAGATCAATGCCTCTGGAACAAATCCACACACACAAAACTGAGTGTGTTTGTGTGTGTGTGTGTGTGTGTGTGTGTGTGTGTGCCTGTGTGTAAGCAAGTTATGAATGTAAAATAAAAAAGAAAAAAAAAAGAAAAAAAAAGGCATTTCCATTTCTGGAAAGGAATATAAGAAGTTAAAAAATTCAGTCTTATTCAATTGCAGACCTCTCACAGGAACCTTTGATGTGTCATCACTAATTTAAATCCACATTTCACAGGAAAAATTTTAAATTATTCACCTTTTCTGACCCGATGCCTAATTTACACTGACAGACACTTCTCTTATGAAAGGTAATTTAATATTTTTGCCTACAATGAGATAATGTCTTGCAGGGGTTTTATCATTAAAATGAATGTGTAGCCTTGGAAAGTGATTTTTATATATTCATCCTGAAAGTATAAAAGCACTAAAAAACTATTAGAAGAGAGTAAATGTTTAATTTATGATGATTTTAGGTTCAGGATTAGGGTTTAAATTAAGATTAAGATTAAGTTTAGATGAGGCTACATTTAGACTGAGCTTGTGTGAGTGCTTTTTGATGGTCCTGTTACCATCTCAGGCAGTGGTATTGGTGCTAATATGACCAGTATGAGTTTTAATAGCAGCAGCTGTATCATAGAAGTTCATGCACGCACGCACGCACGCACACACACACACGCACTCACACACACACACTGAATCACTTTCCTCCTACCTGTTAGTCTGGTTGAGTTGGTCCATGCAGCTCCACACGGCACCAACGTTTTTGTTGACCTCAGTGACCCCAATGTCCCCGAGGTGGCTGGGCTCCTTTCGCCTTAACAAGTCATTCACCTGGAAGGAAGGAAGGAAGGAAGGAAGAAAGGAAGGAAGGAAGAAAGGAAAGCAGGAAGGCAGGAAGGCAGACAAATGTTTCAGTCAGATGTTTATCAGCTCAATTGATGTGACAATAACACAATGAAACTTGCAGCCAGTTCTGTATTCTGACTACATTATAATAATAAGAATAAAGGACGTACGTACATTCGGACCAGCAGAACTGCTCAGTTTCTGTTTGTGTTGTACCAACCTTTGCCCCGACAGCCTTGCCCAGGTTAATGGCATTTTTCAGCCTCTGTTGACCTCCGGAGGATGGAGAGTCAACGGAGCTGGACCCCAGGTTAGGATTAGCTGATGCTGGGGAGCGTCGGGCCGACGGCTGGCCTGGCCTGGAAATCTGGGGACTCTGCTGCTGGGCAATGGAGTTCTCAAACATACTTTGATCAACTGGGGAAAAGAGACAAGACAGGGGAGAGGAAGATAGAGAGGTAAACACACAACAGGATTTAACAGAAGATGTGGCTACGAATCTGCAGACCCTTCAAGAATTAGATGATATCGATGGGATGTCTGCTCTGAGAGATGCAGAAACGCAGTTCTGAAGGGAAATGAAAGAAAGACTTCACTGAAATGCAAGAAAGCTGTATGTTCAACATGTTCCAGGTACACAGTTTCTCTATAGCATTGCCAAATATGCTGCTTCTGTCCTATCAGCTGTTATATCTCTGAAACTCCGCTGGAAATAGCATATTTAGTAATTTTAGGCAAAGCAACAGTTGTTTAGAACACGCTAAACATATGGAACAACACCTTGCAAGTGCATTACACTGAAATGTTTCTTTGAAGATTTTATGTCTCAATTTGAATCCATTGTAACTGCTGTGAACCCAAGCTGACTTCTGCTGCAATTGTCAATGAAGAAGATAACGACAAACTTTTCAGGGCCACCTTTTGAGTCTAAAGGGGTCAAGTGTTTGATACTCAAAGGTAGATTTTTGGGAGTAATCCTTTAAATGACCATTTCATGTTCCTTCTATCACAGCTTTATTATTAGCTTGGGCTAAGTATGACTCAACTGCATGACTCAGAGACACAAGTAAAAGTTCAAAACAGTCCACCTTTATTAAGGCTCGGCAGGCAGAAGCATGCAAGGGCAAACAGTAGGTGTAGTGAGGGAATAAGCAGCTGTTGATAGCAGGCAGGGAGATCAACCAAAATGCAAAAGTAACAGGCAAAAGGCAAAAACAGAAAGCACAACAGACAATCTGGCAGGGAACAAGTGAAAGTGGGCTGGAAAAAATACTAAGAGCTGATTAGGGACATGCGAATGGGTGAGTAGGTGGGTAGGGAAGAGTCAGGTGGCTGAAAGGTGGGGCTACTGCAGGGCTGGAGGGCGTGGCAGGGTCTAAAATGACAGGGGGGTACGTAAAATCGAAAAGGCAGGCAGAGAATGAATGAATGAACTGCGACACTTCCTGTGTTACTCTGCAGCTTCATACGAAACAAAGGAAGATTCAAAGGGATTTCATGAGAACGGACGCAACAAATGGGTTCCACATGGCAGAGCAGTAACACTGTATATAACGTAATAATATGTAAAACAAAACATAAAGCAACTGCAATGACACATGCACACAAACAGTAGTAAGACATGTATAAATGAAGCAGAAATGGACTGAAATGCAGGATCAGAAACAGCAGAACACAAAAGGGAGCTCAGGTGGTTGTCAATCCACTGAAGACAGAAGTTCTTACCTCTTGGAGAGAAATGTTTCTCAGAAGGCATTTAATGAAACATAGAAGAACCAGATTTCATTTTACGTCTAAAGAAGCAGATTATTAAACAGTTTTTGCTTTGTCACACAAATGGTGCTGATTCATGATCTATAAGAGGACGGGTCAAAGTAGATAATGGGTAAGAGCTGAGAACTGTATACACATATCTAAAAGGTACACAGTCTTGGTCAGATAAATGGAGAGAAAAAATCACCATTTGGAAACAGATGGAGCATCAAAAATGGGCGGAGCAGGTACCCTTGACTTCACTTTGCACACACAAGTATTTGACTTACTGCCCCAATCATGAGATAGGGATACAAAAGCACACCAGCCAGAAGTCAGAGGAAATGTGATCCAATATTATGAATCAATGTGATACAAAGGACACACAGAGTAACTTCAAGAGGACAAAGATATGAGAAGAACAGAGGGAAAGACACACATTTACTTTACAGCAAGCTGGCACTTATTCTTAGAAGTCATCAAATCCCAAATCAATTACTACAGCAGAGTGCTGCAAAGTGAAACCACACCAAGACTCGCAATAAATGTAATTATATAACACAGATGAGATATGTGCGTATGTCTGCAGATACTGCAGATACTGCAGATACTGACGCTGCATTCAGGACTGTTCTGCATTGTGTTTCAGTGCATACAAGATTATAATGGATAATCATAAAGGAAATTTGAGCACTACATGCTTTCCTCTGGTTCTGCTGCAGCATTAGTTCAGACTAAAACAGCCCTGTGTTAAAAATGGCAAAAGACTGTGTTGATGTAAGTGTGGATAATGTTGCATTAGGTTGAGGGAAAAGTTTTTTTTTTTTACTTCAAACTGCTATTAGGCTAATGAAAATAAGCACTGCAAAGCCTCTAAGTCTAGTTACAAAGACATCTATAGGGTTGAAGAGGCTTTTCAGATGGCAAAATGTGTATATTGGTTTATGATACAATGAGTCAACAAGGTAAAGGAGATGCCAGCACTCACACTCGAATAGTCTCGGTATTTAATATGAATATTATATTATTTCATTTAAATATTATCTCCTTTACGTTGTTGACTCAGCTTTGACTGTGCACCCGCAACAGTTTCCTACTCAGGATTTTGAGTTGTGCACGCTGCCACTGTTTTTTTCTTAATACAATGAGTCATCTAAATTTCAGCTAGCAACCTTTTTAGCTTGGGGAGCTTTATCTCCCTATTAACTCCTTATTAACAATTGAATGAGATATTGTACAGTTCTGAGACCAAAATGTCAGGGGAACATAAATGACCCAGTACAGAGAAAACTGAAAAACACCTTGCAGAGTTGTTGTGACTGACTAGGATGAGCATGTGTTAGCATTTAGCTCACCAGCTTTAGGCACCAAATAGCGTTGTTGGTAGTCCCCATGACACCACTTTTTTCTCAGACCTATTTTTGTAAAGATGTGTGATGAAACACAGTGTAAAGCAAACACTTAGTTACTGTATTTTTATTTTGTTGCAACAAGTCTCTTACTTGTTACCTAGCATTGCTGTTAGCTAGTTATTAGCATTGCTTGCCACATGACTGCAGTTTGTTGGTAAAAGTTTGGGTCTGTTATGTTTTTAACTGAATGTGTTGGTTTGATTCTTATTTGTGTTTTGCATATTATGTTTTTATTAGAGTTCAACAGTGGTATAACTTCAAACTGTTAGCTAACCATCGAGCTCTGATAAGGAGAACTCTTTGTGGACATTATAAGGCCTATATCAGTATACCCTTGCCCATTCATAGCTGTGATAAAAAAAGACACAATTTACATGTATTAAGTCTTTGTTCAATATTCTGCCTATCTGCCAAGGTCATTCATGTGAACTGACTGTACATCAAGGTCATCAAGTGATCTCAGGATCGATAGTGTCACATTGCACAGGCTATAAAAACATTCTTATTGATCCCACCAGACAATGAGGCCACATATTCCTCCCACTTTAACTCCTAATGGAGAGGTAATGGATGGACTTGTAATGTAGTAAGCCCCGTGGAGGGCTTTGTGAAGGGCACAAGAAAGGGAAGCTGTTTGTGCAACCAGACTTACAATGTGCTCTGTAAAATGAATGTATAATTCAACATTTAATGTTTTACAGGTTTTCTCTCAACATGTCATAAAGCCATGCTGCTGAAAAGGTGAAACCTGCTGTTTGGGAATCAACCCAGGTGTCTCAGTTTGGCTCATTTACACACAGATGTGATTCATCATCACTATTTATGACCATTTCTCAGCCGGACTGTCACAGAGCCAGCTCTGAACCTCTCTTTGCTCCTGGAACTCCTGTATACTCTAAATGAAGGCATTTTCTCGAATAAAGTTCCGCATGCAAATGCCAGTATGTCCACTGAGACTAGAGGTCAGTGTGTCCCGGTTAAAAGTGACTTACAGGGACAGAGTTGAAGCCAGAAACATATCTAGATAGACAAGGAGAGTAATGCTTGAGTAACAATTAATTATATAGGAGGAGGATGTAGATATGACTGGTATCAGGATTCTGCAGAAAGAAATAAGGAACTTGTAATTTCTTTTATTACAAGTTGAATAAATTCCAAATGCTCCCTTTTTGGTGTATCCTGTGCTTCTACTGTATCTGGATGTTAAGATTGCTGAGTTTGTGCATTCGGGAGCTGATTTGAAATCCACTGTGGTCACTGCCAAGTCGGGAGTATGGCACAGTGCCAGGGCAAATTGTAGCATAGGTTGTCATCATCATGCAGGAGAGTGTTGAGAAATTTGTTACACAAAACAATGTGTGAGACCGTAAATGTGAAAGGTGGGTGGGTGAGTAATGTAAATGGGACGTACTCTCTGTAACAGTGACCTAAGGTGTTGGTCGTGGTTGAAGAATTGAGGAAGATGAGAAAGAAATCAGAGAAAAGAGACTAATATTATCCACTTAACAGTTTTGTGCAGTGATATATGTGTTTGAGTTTAACACAAAAAGGCACTGCCAATGATCCTGAAGTAAACTGAGACTGAGTTTCTCCTCCATTATGGGTTGTTTTCAGGTTATACAGTGGACACTGTCATGTCATTGGTTGTGTATTGAAAAGTAATGGACAAACAAGGTCATGTTTGAAACTGACAGGAGTATAGCGGTGTGTGTATTGTGGAATGCAATGCCCAAGGTAACTGCTACAGTTGGTGCAGAGTAAACAATGACTCACACCTGGAGAGAGACTCTGATTCTCTCTCTGATTGGATGTAACAAGCTTTAGGAAAGACTCTTCTCTATGTGGCCTAAAAATAAGATAAGGTATGTAGACTGCAACCAAGGCCACAAAGCACAAAAAAATGTCTCTTTGCACCTATTTCTGTTACCTGTGCTCTCATAGTGACCACCACGCAGAGGAACACACAAGCACGGGGGTCTTCTGTCTATCACTACACCTGGTGAAGACCCCTCTTTCTTCCTCCCAGTGGGAGTGGTTATGCTATTTCAATACCCTAAAATTGAAAGATCTAACGTTAGTGACTCGTGTTTCCTCCCTACAGGATGCTCATTCACTGCCGTTTGAGAGGCGCTTCGTTCAATTTGTCACCTCCCGTGCTGAGAATTCCCACAAGTGTCTGTGCCTCACAAGAACGAATTTCATTTGGGGCAAACAGTAAATCTTTGTCCTCCCAATTAGTGGAGATGGATTCTGCGCTGCAGCCCCACTGTGGGTTTTAAAATTTTTTTTTTTTTTTTACAAATCTTGCCCACTGAAGCATTACAGTCTGAGAGGTCATTGTTAAATAACAGCACAGTCTAACTTCAGCAGAGCTTGTGTTTCTGTGAAGACTGTTCTGAATCAAACAGTGCTGTGCATGTTTCAGATTCAGGCTGTCACACATTCAGTTTTAAACTAAGTAATTATTGTGAATGAGATTAAGTTTTAACTTAATGAAAGGTTTAAACAAACAAAAAAAACAGTGCTGTGTCCCAGATTCATACTATACACAAATAGATACAAGTAAAAACAACTGCAACCCCCCCCAACACAGGAAGTATAATGCTGCCATGGAGACAGTAGGTTTTGCTATTGGCCTGTTTTTATGCCTTTGCACTGGTGACAGCTGTGGCCTGAGGATTTATGTTTTGGCGTTGTTCGTCCGTTCGTCTGTTTGTCTGATTCTCGTGAACACGATATCTCAGTAACGCCTTGAGGAGATTTCTTCAAATCTGGTACAAACATTCACTTGGACTCAAGGATGAACTTACTAGATTTTGATGGCCAAATGTGAAAGGTCAAGGTCAAGGTGAACCCAAAAAACATGTTTTTTGCCCCTTGAATGTGATATATCTAGACAACCTTTCCATAGGATAGAAGTGACAAAACACAATTGTGAACGGTCTGTGTTTCCACTGAGTGATGTTATGCAAATGAAGCTGGGTTTTCTCCTCTCATGATGTCGTTCTAATTAAACGTGATTTCCAGCAGTCTGCCTCTCAGTTGGAACTGGCTCCCTGGGGCCTGATACGGCAGACGTACAGCAGTCCTCTTGAGTGCAAAAAAAGTGTTTTTCTATTTCAGTTTTGCGAAATATTGCTTTGTTGAATCGTCTGAAAAACCACCTCATGTGAGCGTTTAAACTTTTTTGCGACATTTGTGTTTTTTTTCAAAATTCACGTTTCCATTTCAAGATCAAATAATGTATTAAGCAGGTTAATGGAAACGCAGCTAATGATCATCAAAGGCCAAAGTCATAGTGACCTCATGTTCTTGTGAACGCAAATGGGACCATCAAAATCGAATGAGTTCATCCTTAAATTTGAAAAAGTTCCCTTGAGGTGTTACTGAGGCATCGTGTTCAGACGGACAAGCTGAAAACATAAAGCCTGCGGCCACAGCTGTCGCCGGCTCAGAGGCATAAAAAAAAAAAGAGGAAGCTTTAATCAAAGTGAACATAAAAGCTGGAGAGACTTTCACTCCAGAGAACTCCTGCAGACTGTTTGTTTAATTCAGCAGGACTGTGTACCACTGGCAGATTAGTGTGTGTGCGTGTTATATTGTCTTTTAATTACAAACAAGCCTGAAGGATTCCATCTGTAATAATTATCGTTCATTAACACTGAAATGAGGATTTTCTCTCTTTCTTTCTCCAGGAGCTGCTGTGGATTAACAGCATTAGTCAAACAACAGCCAGATTAGAAACGGAAACAGATACAGAGCGTTTACGCTGTTATGAAAGCAGAGTTGGGAAGGCTATTTTCAGGGTGTAATTCAATGTGTAATCCCCCCCTACACCCTCTTGTGATTTGTTGTTAAATTTCAATTTCAGCACATGTAATCAGTCATTTCCCAACCTTGTGGAATAAACTGATGAGAAAGAAATGAAATAAAAAAGGGAAGTTTATTGGGCACAAAACAAAATGCTCAACAAAGCTAAAGCAGAGAGCTCTCACTCCCACTCGTGTAGCAGCGGCAGTGGGCAGCCAGGCTGAATCGACTGAAGGGATAACGCAATCCTCTGCAACACTAACGAAATAGGAAAATTCACCCCAAAAGGAAAATTCATGTTAATCTCACAGTGTAATTATAGTTTAGCCTGTGTGTTTGAACAAGTGACGTCTCAAGAGTCCAACGAGAGTCCAGGCAAACTCCGGTGACAGGGTAATATGAGAAAATAAAACTAATTTGGGTGTAAGATAGAATTCACTGAGACTTTTAAAGTAAGAAATAAAGATTGAACTGTACATATTAACAGCTTTGTAGTTGACTTCCCGGAGGTTTGAGCTTACAGATGTGGAAACTATCTTGTTGTGTATGTGTAAAATAAATTTCCTATCAAAGACACTGTGTGGATGTTATGACCATCACCCTTTATAGAACCTAACAACAAAGAAGATGCTTTTAGATCTCAAGCAACTGGGTAACTAACTGATTTAGTTAGTTTAGTAATAGAAAATCAAAGTTTTTGAATGATTGGTCATCTATTATGTAAAAGTAATATCACATATTTTCTGGTTTCAGCTTCACAAAAGTGAAGACTTTCTTTCTTTCCTTCATTTCATATTAAAGTTGACTAACTTTTGTTTTTTGGCAGTTGGTTAAAGGAACTAAACACTTTGACAACTAATAGATTAACCTAATAGATTAATCTACAGTGAAAGCAATTACTGGAATCCCTAGCTGATGTTGTTAATATATGTAATAACTTTTAGTTGTATACCTTCAGTGCTGCAACAGCGCTTTTTTCCTGGACTGATATATTACTTCTCATAATAATGTTGCTGCAAATGTCCTGTAAAAGATGACAGCTGGCTGAGCATGAGCTAATAGCACAGATTTACAGGGACAGTGCAGGGATTTGCTTCTGTAACAGGTGAGCTAACAGAGCTGCTGCTGACCTTTAATATGCAAGTGCATATTATCCACAGCCACTTCCACTATAAAACAAACGTCCCTACACATTCTCTGTCTGTGGTACCATGATCAATCACTCAGTGTTATTGTAGTTACATACTGACTGTATCTAATTTAATTAAAGTGTGATTACTCCTGACACACTGTAGATCAACACCTCAGCTCCTCACACTTTGATAACATCATTTTTCACAGACATCCTCTATCTTTAAAAAGGAATAATTATGAATAATGATGCAATTATAATTATAATTTTTGAATTTTTAAGTGGAACTGGTAACAGGCCAAATCAGCTCCCTCCGTCCTCCCAGGCAGAGTGTGTGTGATTCTGCATCGTCTCTGCCAGACGACCAGCGTGAGGTTGTAAGTAGCTTTGCTCGCTTTGCCATCACTGATCAAATTGCCAAACTCTTAGCTTTGTTCTGAGCTGAGGGTAACCCACTTCTGTCACTGGGAAGTAAACACATGTGCACACAGACACAAACACAAACACAGACATGTGAAACCTGGAAAAGCATGTTGTGCTTTTGTGAGGTCACAGTGACCTTGACCTTTGACCTCTGATCAGCAAAATCGAATCAGTTCATCCTTGAGTCTTAAGCGCCAAGTTTGTACGAAATATGAAGACAGTCCGTGAAGGCGTTCATGAGATCTCACGTTCACAAGAATGGGGACAACCCTAAAAAATAACGGCTCCGGCTGCGACTGCGTGATGATCTAAAAGGAGCGAGTGTGTTGCTGTTGTGGTGCAACAGCTCAGGGCGAAGCTGCATCAGACTGAGCTGCTGTGAGAGCAGAATGTGTGAGAGACGAGTGCCGGGCTGAGAGGATGAGTGACCTGAAACACACTTACTTGAACACACAAACACACTAATCCTCAGGGCAGACAGGGTCATTATCACTGATGTATTAAATTAGAGCTCCACACTTGGCCGTGTGTGTCCTCATGTGTGTGTGGGTGTGTGTGTGAAAAAGTATTAGCTTGAAAGAGGCCAATCACGCCTGCGATTTCAAAAGTAGGAAAGGAAAATATGTTTCTCTCTCTAACACACGCATGCACGCACGCACGCACGCACGCACGCACGCACACACACACACACACACACACACACACAGATGGACGGTAGAGCCGCTCATCAATCTTTAACCTGGGTTCATTATAGCATGAATGATTAAAGTGGGTGGGCTCTGGTGGGGGTCTGTCTGACACTGATGAAGGACCGTACGTGGGACAGGAGTTTCTGAGTTATCTGACTAAACTCTGACTGTCATGCTGCCGTTCACATCATCACTCTGTCTCTGCTTTCAGTCTTTTTCTACTTTTATGGGGGATCAAATGCAAAAATTTAGGACTTTCTGTTTATTATATTGTAAATAATGTTGTTCTTGAAAGATAACTGTAACTATGAATGTATGTGTAATATTCATGTATATATTTACAATTTATATACATATTATAAGTGTTTAAGTGGGTATGTAAGAATGAGAATGTAAAATTTTTACTGAAATTATATGTATTTGCCATTTGATTGTCAATGTTTAGTTGTTTTAATTTGTTGTATCATCTTCAGTAATCTCTATCTCCATCTTATCTACAACATTTTCTGCAGCCTAATCCCCCCTGGGAAATTATATCAGGTTGCCCTGATCTAATTAGCCACATTTGCTCTTTCTCCTGCTCTCAGTGAAGCATCAGAAGGAACCGAGAGCAAAGCAAGTAAACTCTGAACTCTGCAGATGACTGATGCTCCATATACAAAGCTGACCTCTCTTCCTCCAATGTCACAGCTGACCTGCCCTCCTCTTCCTTAAACAGATTCTACCTGATTGTGAACAGAGCAGGGCAGCAAACTTTGAATTCCATCCCCAAAAACATCAGTCAGCATCTGTCTTGTAAGACAGAGCATCCTGGTCTGACCTCAGTCCCAGGGGAAAGCAGAAGCCCCATTAAGAAAACCGACCTGTCTTCTTCTTCTTCTGCCTTTTTATCCTCTACCTGAGGTAACCTCTTCACATAATGTGCCCCTGCTTTTTCCTGTTTGACTGTTTTATTGGCAGGTACTTTCAAATGAAACTAATACAAATTAATCTTTGAAACAAGCCTCTGACTGTGCACAGCTAAAACTCTGCACCACAACTCCATCACAAACCCTTATACTAATGCTAAATTTTTTTTACTGCTATAGAATTTACACCATGCACAATCTTTGATTACAGATGTGCCTGTTACCTTATTTGACTCCAAAAAATAGACTGGGAAACCTTGGATTCAGTTGGCTCTTATATCTGGTCTACATCAAGTATTTGTCCTGCTGTCTTGAAAGCAATACACCTCTTATCCTGTCATGACCTTGCAGACCCCGTTAGATACTTGAGTTGCTCTCCCACTGTTTATAAAAATGAGATTCGACTATAATGCTGTTCTCCATAAACTCTTAAAGAGCAGCCAGAGGCTCCTTGTGCCTGTCGTAGAGTATCCTTGTACCTGTCTACAAGTATCTTCGTACCTGACTTAGAGTATCCTTAGAATGTGGAAAAGTGAAAGCACAGCACAGCAAATTTATGCTGAAGTTTAAATTTGCCCATTGCAAAGAGTTTCTACCAGGTCAGCAAGAAAGACTGGAGACAAATTTTATTCAAACACAACCTAAGAGTATCCTCATACCTGAATAAAAGATATCCTCGTACCTGACTAAGAGTATCCTTGTACATGACTAACAGTATCCTTGTACATGACTAAGAATATCTTTGTACTTGACTAAAGTGTCTCTCAATTACACAAACAAGGGCCTAAGTGTGTCCTCTCCATTGAGAAATGGATGACAGGTCAGTCATACTGGTCAGATAAGGACAGAGCACAATGTTGAAAAGTGAAAGCACAGCACAGCCAGTTTGTGCTGAGGTTAAAATTTGTCCATTGCAGAGAGTTTCTACCAGGTCAGCAAGAAAGACCGAAGACAAATGTTCTTCAACTGACTATTCAAACACATCCTATAGACTCATTGTCACAAATGAGAAAATGCTTAAACATGCAGGCAGGATGCATTTATCACTGGGCATGTGGAACTTCTGGGACACTGAAGAGTCCAACCAGACAAAAGTCAACAACTAGAGGGAATAGTATTTTAGTTTTCCAGGTATTTGATCACAAAAAACATTGGGTAGAGTTAAATTTCAACCTGATGATGGCGCTAGAGGAAAAGTTAATGTTCATGTAACATGTAACAATTTCATGGCAATCCATCCAATAGTTGATGAGACATTTCACTTAAAACCACTCATGGTGGCACTAAAGGAAAAGGCAGGGGATCACTGAAGTCATTAGAATTCATCCACTGGGCACCATAGAAATCTGTGCCAAATTTCATGGTAACCCATCCAATAGTTGTTGACATATTCCAGTCTGGGCCAATGTGGTGGACCGGCTGACTGACCGACACTGCCATTCTTGGAGCCACAACACTAGCTTAGCTAAAAAGTCAACATGAAATATTTCATATTTTTGTGTCAACTTTTTCTGCAGTGTTTGCACTTTCCTGACCTGCACTGTGACATCCTGTCTATACATTTCCAGTGCAGGCAGCTATAATCAGTACGCTCCTGGTGCAAAGCATCAACAACAGATGCCAGATTTTTTGACATTCTTTTCAGATTCACTGTGTTCCGCTGTCTTTCAAAAATAATGACGCATGGGGAGAAACCCACCATAAAACATGCTGAGGTACAATACTGACTTCTCTTCTTACTGCAGCCTCGACAAACCACACTGCAATGCAGACACAGCACATTTTGTTGTAATTAAAGGGAGCAAATGTAAGTGTTTCTCGGCTGGGAGAGCTTGCTCTCTTCATCTCAGCACAGTATTACGGTAATATCATGTTTACCCTCTCCACATGTATGTAAAAAACCACAGCCACATGGAAGGAGTTCACTTCATTTACTGGCACTGGTTCACAAGAATTCTGGGAAATTACTGACCAAACTAGACGGTAGTAAATTACAAAACTTTGTCATCACAAAATATTTGTTGAAATACATTAAACATCAGCTGAGCTACAACACTGCAGGAATATCTAGGGCTGGATTTAGGACACCAAAACTGAAATATGGAGCAGACTACAGCAATGCAGGTTGATGCCAGACATGTTTGGGTGCCTTCAGTCTCCTCTGTATCAAAGTCATCAGATCAATAATTCATTCAGCCATTTGCCACATCACTGTCTGTCTGACCCCACAGCTCCCTGGAGAGTGTGTGAGCGTCTGAGAGACAAAAGTACGAGTGTAGCTACGGATGAAGCAGCAAGGGAAACGAGGCTGTAGCAGAATAATGTATCTGTCATTCCTGGCATTGGGTTACTCTCTGCCTTCCTCCCTCTCTGATTCTCTTTGTGTCTGTCTGTGCGCTTTGGCTTGGGGCTTCCATCCTTGTGAGAATATCTGTGGAAAATGAAATCATATTGCCAGCCCTGGCTTTTCAAAGGGCTGAATTAAAGATTTTAGGATGAGATGTTGGATTTAGTTGAATTAGAATTACGTTTACATTGAGGTTTCAGTTAAATGTTACGTTAAGGATGAATTCTGCTACTGTGATGGCCAAAAGTATGTGCACACCTGAATATTACACCCATATGTGATGAACATCTCAGCATTAGTTAGAGTGGCCACTGATGTTAGGTGATAAGAACTGGCCAAACTGTAGCCACAAAGGCTGAAGCACACTTTTGTCTGCAGCATTAAGATTTCCCTTCACAGGAAATAAGGAGGTGTTGCCCTAACTGTGGAAAAAACGTCCCAGACCCAGAAAAGTACACAAAAACATGTGGACAGGCGTTTGTGTCCACACATAGCAGTGAGGCAGTTAATCAAAGGCACGACAGGCCTCACAAGCGAGACAAACTGTGTCGTTTTTGTGTGTTCAACACCATCCGGTAATCTGAAATTGTTCTTAACGAGACGACGCGAACAAAAGGGGGGTTCTACATATCTAAATGTGTCTTACTTTAAGTCTTAATATGACACATCAAACACTAAAAAAGTTTAAATATTACAGACTAAAAGCTACAAACGATCAAAGGTGTCTCTTGTCTTTCCCCTTCAGCTGCTGCGAGCCTCAGCGGGAGCAGTTCTCTTTGAGGTTGATGCCGACTTTTACCTCTATTTTAAATTCAGCATGTGTGCGTGTTACATTTGTCAGCTTTCTTTTGTGAGCCAATATGTGAGGAGACACAAAGGAAGCTGCAAGAAAGAAGGGGAAGAAACAGGACAAGACAGACGGGCTGACAGACAGATGTGGCTGAGGCCTTCAGCTGCGATGCGATTTCAGATCAGATTTGCTCTTTTAGTCCTTTACATCTGGAGCTCTCCACATGTTCCAGATTATGGGCAACGCCAAGCTGCCGCTCAGCATGGCCTCAAGCTCTGCATCATGGGAACATCAAAGCAGATTGCCACCACATCCAGATGTTGGCGCACAGCAGAAATCGAGTCAGAACATGAGCACGGCTTTGCCTCTAAATGTCTATGGATTTTTGTGTGACTGGTGAAGCAACGGCAAGAAAAACGCCTCCACAAGGACGGCTAATCTGACTCTGCAGTGGCAGCCAAGAGGTTAGGGATGCGAGTGGAAGGTCGCCAGTTCAAATCCAACGACCCAGTGGGAAAATGCGGTCATGTATTGTGAATATAAAGCTGTAGAGGGCAGCACCCAGTTGCAAACTATTGTTAAGACGGATAGACACAAAGTTTTAAGAAAATCATGCATGGGCTGCAAGTAGGGTACTATTTTACTGACAGATTAATCTACTATAGTATCTCAAAGTACAAGGTAACAATCCAAAACCTAAATATACTCAATGATATGCTGATATAAAGCAGAGAAAAGCACCAAATATGCACATTTGAGAGGCTGGAACCAGCACGTTTGACATTCTTCTTTTTTGTTGATTATTGATGAATCAATTAATTGTGTCTGGACTAAAGAGCACCGAAAGCTCATGAATAAAAGATGATAACACAAACATGGACAAAAACAAGGACAAATGCATCCACACATTTAACCCAGCACCAGAGAAGTCTATAAAGAGCAGATAAGTTTGTTATAATCTTAGTGTGAATCTTGTCTGTCTGGCAGAGTCCGGCTTGGCTCTGATCATTAATGTTGAGGTCAGGAGGATTAATTGCGCGGCTTTTAAAGTTCTTTATTCCCTCTGCTCTTCTGGTGCAGACTCGGTCATTAATTTTGGCACAGTGATGGGTCTGCTGCGAGTGTTTGTTTATACGTGACCCACTAACTCACACGTCTTTGTCAGCACTACTTCACATTAACAAAACAACCTCAGCCCGCTACTCACAAACACAGGGGACACTTAGTTAATACTCTGTAGCTCTTTGCGTATGTGCGTGGTTGTAAACACAAAGACCAAGAACATAATGAATGTGTGTCAGTATCTGGAGCTGATACACATTCATTATGTTCAGGTTTTTTGATGCACCCACATATTTTGATGTTCCGTCTGATGTTTTATCAGCTCTCATGGCCTATTCCTGAAGAAACACACTTCCTTTGTGACTACTGACACTGACAGGTAACCTTAGGTAACCCCAGCTGTATAGTGCAGTTCCAATTTATGCTACACTGACAAAAGTATTTGGACATGTGACCATATTACATGGGCACCTAAATATTACACCTGTACGTGGTCGTTGAAGGTCACTCTTAACATCACAAACAAACCCATTCAACCACAAGAGCATTAAAGGAGTTATTTCTAAGTTTTGCTATTGCTACATAGCCAGCCCTCTGAGCAGCACTACCTCTTCAGGGCAGCCTGGATGCTACAGTTACTCGGTATCGGAAAGTGAAGAAATGGGCTTAGTCTAGCTGGTTAGCATGCAAACTTAAGTAGAAGAAAAGACATGATAGAAATAGAAGCAAAATAAGAGAGGTGCTTTCCAACTGTGGAGACAGCTCTTGGGGAGTAAATGAATGAAGTTTGATGCTAACGTTAGCATGTAGTTATAACAAAACTTACAAATAGCTCCTTTAATGAAGTTAGCCACTGACACTGGGTGACAAGGCCTGGATCGCAGTGAGGGAAAAGGATGCTGACTTTTGTCCTAACTTTTTTTGCACCCCTGATGATAATTTATAGCAGACTTTGTAAATATCCCCCTTAGTGTCTTCTCTGAGGATGTTCTGCCAGACCTGTACTGTTAACATCATTACATTTTGCTTGTTTTGGAGGCTTTTTCAGACTCAAATGACCTAAAAATCCTCAGTTACTTTGTTTGTATGTTAAGGATGATTGTTTTTCTACATTGTCCATAAACTTAGGGGCTGTACATAAAAAGAGCTACAAGCCAGTAACTGGTCACCCAACATGGAGGTGAACGTCAAACAGTTTTGAAAATAAAAGTCAGCACTTTAATCTCATTAAAAGTAAAGTTCAAATCCAATTTGCTGGAGAACAGAACCAAAGTAATGAAAATGTGTCACAGTTCTACTCCCCAAACACTGAACATTACACGTCACAGCCGACCAGCAGAAATATGTGAGAGTTTCAGAGACTATAACTGTGTGTTTGGCCTGGGTTGGCTGAGTCTGAGCCTGGAATACATGTGTATTGAAGTGTGTCCCTGCAGGTGACAGACTGAGCTTGTAAAGACGTGTATTGATCTACGCTGTTCCCTTTCTGTCCCAGTAGTTAACCCCAGTTTCAAACAACATGTGCCTGTGACGGTGAAATTGATACAGGTCACCAAATACGGCTCTACTTGTTTGGACTGGCTGTCAACATGGCCTTCAGATGGCAACAACAAGCCCCACCAGGCAATTAATGAATGATGAGAGGAGGGAGGAAACCACAGGAGTGTGAGGGAGACAAACTGGGACAGAGATCAGAGACTAGACTCAGTTTAAAGCACAGTGTCTGATTCCAGACCTTTTGAAGACCAAATATAAGATAAATAGAGGGACAAAGGTTTCTGTATAGACACTTTGGATCGGATTATTTTTTTTTCCAAATGAGGCTCTCTGGAGAGGCTGTAATCTGTTGATAAAAAGCCAATTGAAAGGCTTAAATGCAACACATCTGTCATGTTACATAGTGTCATATCATTTAACCAGCATCAACCGACGCCTGTAGCAAACGCCAAACCCATCATACAGACAAAAGAAGGACTTGAGATACTGTACAGCAGCTAGGAGCAAATGTGATAAATGGCTTTTTTTTCCACGCAGTTGTTGATTTCTCTCTGCAGGTTAATATGCAGGTCCCATTTATTTACAACAGGACCAATTCAGACAAAGGTATAAATGCATTGCAAAGGTTAGATGAAAATAACAGTTTCAAGACAATTTTGTGACTCTTGAATTTGAAAAATTGAAAACGTTTAAGGGCCTTCAGACAGTCCGTCTGAAAAAAATGACAGACCAAAAACCCACAGCTAAACAGTCTGGTTTGGTTCAAACAAACTCTGATGTTTGTTTGTGGTGTGAAAGTGAAGCAGACAAACCAGCGGACTGTGTTGATAGTACTGTAGTTGTATGAATTCAAAAGCGGAACTATTACTAAATCCATCTGCTGATCGTCAGGCGCCAAGGAAGCAATCTTATAATTGGTGTGTATAAGAAGCACATGTCCTATGATGGTAACAAGTGCATGTCAGCAGGGACGTATGCATGGATCTTCTCTGATCAGAGAGTTACATGCAGTTAACACTGTAGTCTGCTCTGCTTGTGCCCTGCTCTGTGTACCTTGGCAGTGAGTAGCAGCGGCCCCTCTCGTAACATTACGGTACGGTATGTTTGTCATTATTCATGAGGCCGAGTTTTCGTCTCAACCAATGATGCTCAAATAAACACTGTGCAGCAGCGTGTCGCATGAGCTCCTGGTTTGTTTGTTAAAGAGCAGGTGTGAACATGAGGTGGACCAGAACAAAGAGGTGACAATGTATCTTTTTTTTCTTTTCTTTTTTTACCTTGGTCCAGACCAAATGAACCAAACTACAGCTGTGTAAGCAACCTGAGAAAAAAATGCCAAAGTGCCACCAGAAGCTTTGGAAATTAGAGGATTCATAGTCATGCATCATACACATCTTCTAAAGTGTTCAAGTTTTCCTATCTAGTTCAGTAGTAGATGTCCGTTTACCTCAATATATAGACAGAAACCCTTTCAGAAAGACTGATTAAAGCAGAACTGTATGAGAAAACCCACTTAGTTCACTAAGCTCAAAGAACAAAGACTGCCTTGCTTGCTACCCTGGAGCCCCAGACTACAAATATGACTACCAGACGACATGATCCAAACTCTAATGGCTCATTATCCAAGCTGTCTGCTGACACGGGAGTATGGTATGATGGATGACCTCGACTGACTTCACTCTCTCTCTCACACACACACACACACACACACACACAAAACACAAAAACAACAAGCACAAATACACACTGTCTTGATGCCAGAATTCGACTGTACCCCATAAATTCATTAAAGGCTGAATCAATAACTATTTATAAATGTGGGAATGAGTTCAAACTTTCCTGAGCCTGACACACAAACACACAGTAACTCACCAAAGAAAACTTATCTCCTCTCTGCTTCTGTGTGTGATCTCACAACAAACCCACGAACAGACGGTTAAATGAGTCAAAATGCTGTGAAAAGCTGCTCCTCACGACTCTTTCTCCACCACAGGTCCATCACAAAGGGATCACTGACCTCCAGCATCTCTCTCAAGGTAAAAGGCCAAGGGCTGTGGTTATTTTTACAACCACACAACATGAATAACTAATAGATGAATCAGCAATGAGAGAACGTTTAGAAACATAGTACATCTGACATTCTGGAACAAGGGCTGCGTTCGAGAGACGACAGCAGAATAAGCTTAAGGTTGAAGACGTGAAAGAATCACAGACTATTTATCCCGGAGGCTAGAATAAAGTGTCAAGGGCAGGCTGAGAACATGTAAGAGAGAAGATTTAAAATTAAGGAATACAAGTAAAGAAATGTCAATTGTTTGTATTCATGTGTTTACACTTACATTAATGTCTTTGGAGGGACAGGATGAGAAAATACTGCAAAGCAAAGGAAATGTGACAGGTCTTAAGATCTTTAAATCGATAAATTAAAATTTCATTCTGACTGATTGAAATTTGCATAAATTTCAAGGCTGGAGCTAAAAATTATTTTCATTACCAATTAATTTTAGATTAATTGATCAGTTGTTTACTCTGCAAAATAAAAGAAATTAGTGAAAAATGCCCATCACAAGGTGACATCTTCAAATGTCTTGTCTGACCAACAATCCAAAACCCAAAGATACTCAACTTACTATCACAGCAGACTAAAAAAAAACCCTACAATTTTTTGGCCTTTTGCAATTAATCGATTATGAAAATCGCTGCAGATAAAAGCCTAGTTAATGACAAAATTGTACACTACTCAGAGTTCTGTGTGTTTTCATTTTAGACAACTGGTCCACAATAGTCCCTGAAGCTCTATAGCACTGAGGATATTTTGCTTTTCATGCCTCTTAACAAAAGAAAAAGAAAGTTTTCTCTCTCTTGAGGCTACAAGTGGACGAGCAGTGTGTTTGAGGTAAGATAACAGTTGTTGTATTTGTTTACAAAGCCACTAAATCTCTGTTATACTTTAAGTGAAATGAAGACTGCTGCCTGTTGCTCTCTTTCACCTTTTAGCTTTTGTTGTGAGCGGTGGCCTCAGCCTGTGGTAACGACTCCAGCTTATCTACTGAGAAAGATATGGACCAAGACGGTAGACAATATAGACATCAGATATCATATAGATATATATATACACATGGTCACACATTTCTCACAGCAGTTTCCAAGGCATGGTGCACAAAAAGGAGCAGAAAGAAAGATTTAAACAAATTAAAATTCTCCATGCTAATTGGCTGGCATGTGTCCCATTACTTTCTAGTAACTGGATGGTGCACCTGGCCACCTATTATGAAGGTGTTTGTATATTTGTGGAAAAAGTTTAGGGTTGAGATTTAAGTTCTGGATTAGATTTAAGTATTCACTCATTTTAGACAGGTAGTGCAAACTGTTTCTTTTTGACATTTCTGTGACGTTTGCAATTTTGAAGTCATTTTTCCTGCAGTGTTTTGTGTTGTGTTGGGTGGAAGGCGTCTGAAGTGAGAATTTAAGATGAATGACTGTGACAAAAATACAGACAGACTTATAAATAATCACATTTGAGGGTTTAGGTCACAAGAGGGAGTACATAAGGAACTAAAACTAAAATAACTTACTGACAGTCTAATAATGCCTGGTCTCCAGACACGCTCTTGTCTCCAGGCTTCTACGTAACCTCACTCTACATAGTCAAAAATGTGATTAAGCCTGATATTGAAGTCATTTCTTACCTGATAATGTAATACATTCTCTGATTCAAATTGATCACTGTATCATGAGATAGGGTGACCTTTTTAAATTATTGCCATATCAGTATCGAGACATGTTTAACAACGATTTATTGCAACACGTCTGAATTTTTTTTTTTGTTGATGTCAAGGGCTGTTTTATTACGGTATAACTTATCACATTATCTGAAGTTGATTGCCTCACCTGCTGAAACATGATTTAAAAATGATCACTTTTACAGTCCACGGGTCCCAGATAGAGGCGAAACATCTATTTATTAATGTCTTCTAGCCGTGAACTCATTCTTATCTGTTGCCCTAACGATGAGCTGTTTCACACACCTGTGCCTTGCATTTTTGTACCTTGAAAGAGTGCAGAAGTCTGACTTTTATGCCTTATTGTCACAGCTAAAATCTATCAAAAATAACATCAGAGGAAAAGAAACAGAAGACAAGAGAGGAGGAAGAAAGGAGATGATGAGAGAACAGAAGAAGATGTGGAGAAGAGGGTGTCAGAGAGGACATCCTTCATACTGTTGCCGGTTTGACTCGTGTCTGATCCATCTGTTTCCTGTCGACTTTGTTAAACAGTTTAAAAGAAAAACAGTGCTTCATGGAAACAGAAAGAAACACAGCTAAGAGTGCAATGGTTGTCAGTGAGGGATTGGGAGATTTTTGAGTGTGTTTGAAGTAATTTCCGCCAAAAGTTTAGTTTAGTTTTAATTGAAATATAAAAAAAAAATGTAATGACAGGGTGCTCTGATGGCTTATAAAGACCATGAACCATGACAACCATGGCTGGAATTTGGCTGGGCACCTTTGTGGTTCCACATTCCACAGATCTGATCTGTGTCTCCCATTATTACTTGTCACCTCTAATACAGGCATAAAATACCAGAGCACAACAACATGTAATGGCTATTGCAATTTGAAGATTTACTATGAATGGACAACAGACACCGTACACACAATTTAACTTTAAATCAATAAGTAAAATCTTCCTAATTCCCAATTCAGGATCCGAGTCCGACAACGCCAAAATTATAATCATTTGATCAGGGTGGGTTCCCCTTTCATTGCTGCAGGTCTCAGGTCTGTGTGTTAATATGGGAATTGCTCCCAGCTCTGATCACATGGTGCTTCATCATCATAACAGGAGGGGAAAGGTGTTGCTAATCTTCTTATCCACTTTTGCTTGTTAATTGGTGGCACACGATACTGCTGCCAGTGTTCTCTCTGTTTGAGTCGGCCGCATTTTAGATTGAGTCAATTTTTACCAGCTAGATTTCAAATCCGGGGCCAGTTTCACAAAGACAGACTTTGACTGTGGTTTATGTATGACAAATAGTCCGACTAAATTCATCTGTTGCACAAAGCAGTTTAGTTCAGACTGTGAATGAATCCTGGGCAAATTGCTGCCTGAGGAACAGCATCCAACCACTCAGCTCAATTTACCCCAGTGGAAAATGTTTTTCTTTTGGAAGAATTCAACAGTTAAAAGAGTGTATGAAGAGTGTAACAATAAAAAGATGAATCTAATTTGAAAAAAAAATGTATGCAGTCTCTAAAAACTCTTTCCCCCACAACAAGGTTATATTAGCAAACTACAAATTATGAGCCACGTTTTCTTGTTTTTTGTTGCTGGGTGCTACTGGCCACTGCAGGTGTCATTGATTGTTTCCATGGTAACATTGGTCTTAGGCCTGAGTTAGTCTAGGGGTAAGGCTTCTAATGTTTTTGACTTAAAATGAGTCAGTCTTTATTTTTGTGAAACGGTCTAACAACGGACTAACATCAGACTGATCTATGAGCAAAATTAAGACTGGCCTAACACTACAGACCAGTCTGAGATATCTTTGTGAAACTGGCCCCTGCTCTGACTCTCCAGGGGTCTCTTTCAGGTCCAGGGTCTTTTGTTTGGAAAATCAATTTCCTCACATTGGGTTCAGGAAGGTTTTCCACTGGTCCATTTTGGATCAGAACCAAAATTTTGCACCTGTGAGGACCAATACTTGGAGCTGAATGTTGATCCACAGCTCTTGTCTGAAAAGTTTTCAGCTGAACACACTTCACAGAGTAACACACACTCCAGTTAGCTCTCATGCGAGACTGACTTGGCACAAATTTCCACATAAACTCTGAGAGAAATAACATCTCAGATAGGATCTCAGTTATCCTATAATACAAACACCCCCAGAAAGTGAGAGGGTAACTGGGATTTAGTTTACTGGACTCTCACTAGATTGGGTTGACTCCTTCAGATCAGGCTAAAGCTCTTTGCAAAAGCACACTGAAAATTGGCCTGATTCCCCTTTAAATCTCTGCAACTGCTTTTGCCAAAACACCGGTCCGTCTGCATTGATCCAACAGGATTGCTGATCTGATAAACTGCGGCTACGCATGTAGAAATGAAACTCTGTGGCTTTTCTCGTGAATCAAAATGAATACTTTAATACTGCATTGTGCCTGGACGCCATACACAGAGCTGGGTTTAAACAAACGAGACCACTCTTGGCTGTCATCTGTGAGCCGCTGCTCTGGCACGATGGGAAGAGTTTTTGTTTATGGGATGAATAAAAGAAACAAACAGCGTTCCTTGAGGTCCGACTAATCCTGGCTTTACATAAATTAAAAAGCAAGGGAAATGTGTGGACAAGTGAAAAGAGTGCAAACATGCTCTGACTACCAAGTCAACAAATTGTGAGGAGACAAAAAAGAGGGTTGCCTGCAGAAGTCAAGGACGTAGCAGTTCAACAGTTCTGTGGGATGACGTAGAAAACAAAGGTTGTACACACAAGTACAGATACAGGTTAGTCTAAAAATAGTCTTTTGATTAATTATGAACACAGCGAGAGAGGAGTTTCCCCTCTCCAAACACAGAGACTGCTACAAAGTTCCTCAAGTGTTCGTCTTTCCTTGTCAGAAGAGTCACTTTTCACTCCATCAAGGGCAAGAGCTCATCAGTCTCTCCAGCCCCGGTCGTCTTGTTCCTGCCAGCGTGACCGACAGCTACGCTCCCGATCCTGACAAATTGAAAGCTTGCCCCTGAACTAACCTACGGGAGATATTGTGTATGTACATTTTTTTTTTTTTAAAGAGAGGAGCTTGTTTAGCTTTTGGTTTGATTTTCTGTTATATCCTGACATCTACGTGATGAAGACGAGCACACACACACACAGACACACACACACACACACACACACACACACACACACACACACACACACACACGCACACGCACACACACAGACTGACGTTTTATTGAATTTCAATCTGTACTGACAGGTACATACCTGTTTTTTTTTTGTTTTTTTTATTATTATTTTTTTTTATACAGCACCTGAACCACAATTTGAAATTCAACAACAGTGAGCTGGTGGGATGTTGGAAGTGTGTAAGTGAGTATGTGTGGTTAAAAGGTCTGTGTGTGTAATGAAAATAAAAAAGGCAAAAGAGAAGAAAGGAAAGGAAAGCAAGAGATTTTAAGAAAGCAGAGTATATGCATGATTATGCATATAGATCAGAGATTAGATTCACACTGTATCACAGATGTGGCTAACGGAGGACGTCTAAAGGTGATACTAATATTCTTCAGGTGAGTTCAGACTGAACATGAAGCGAATCATTGTCTTGTTTTATTCCCAGATATCTGACTGAAAATAAACAATAATGAGTTTTAGTGGCAGGAAACAGACTAGATAGAACAGCTGTGTGTGTGTGTGTGTGTGTGTGTGTGTGTGTGTATCAGACTGACTTAAAAACTTAACAGGACTCAAATTGTTTCTCTTATTATATAATTTCCCCCACAGACCCAGACATTCATTGAGTCTTACCTGTACAGCTTCAGGTAAATGTGTCTTTTTGGCTCAAAGTGATATATCTAACTGTAACTGTATCCCTGATCCAGGACTGTAGAAGTAGGAGTAGTAGTAGTATTAAAATAATTCATTAATAGTAAACCATTTGTTGAGAAAGATTGAATCCCTTTCCCTCTGAGAAACTCATGTTTTTTTTTTTCGTAATTTACACCCACTTGACATTAAAGTTTCTACCTCAACATTTCAACATTTTTCCTGTTCTGGTTTCCTCTTATGTGCTCAGATGTCCTGCCATCACAGACAGTAATATCAGGCTACTCAAGTTGATGCATTTTCACTGTAGTTCCTTTATGTATTATTTTTCTGTGTCCCCTTGTGTCTTTTCTATTAAGTGGAGATCGAGACTGAAAACATTACAGGATGTTGCATGGCTGGATGTGTGTTGCTTAAGGCACCGGGTCGTGAAATTCAACAGATGAATGCCTTTATCAGACAATAAAACACTGTACAGCGGATCTTAACACTCACAGACTGGAGCTTCTCTGTGGCAACTATTTTATCTTTTGTTACGACAATCACAAGGTGAATAGTAGGACTATGGTGTTGACATTACAAGTATCCACCAGGAATGTGCTCCTACATGTGTGTGTATGACCAACACAGCGCCCGTTGAGCATGGTTCAACTTTTTTTTTTTTTGCCGTGGCCACTGCGCTGACTGGTTGAATTTGCTTCATGTTCAAACTGAAGGCACCTTATTTGTGATACATCTAATATTTTGTACCAATAATCAAATAAAAAAGCAAATAAAAAATCAGAGGAGGACTGGCTGTTACCTAAAAATAGTGGGTAAATATTTATCTGGTAAATTGACGAACTGATGAAATGGCTTTTCATTTCTAATTGTGACAAAGGTGATCCTGCTGCACGTTGTTCCTACAGGGGAGTCTGAAGTGAATGGACAAAAACTGTTAAAGGCTATTGTGTTAAATCTCAACAGTAGGATTCTTCGGGGGGGGGGGGGCAGGTTAATGGGTTACACCGCTATTTCGTCTCCCAGACAGTCGGGAGTTGCCTGTCTGTTGAGGACATTGAGCAGTCTCAGTGTCTCCTCGTCCGTCCCCCAGCCAAAGATCTCCATATCCTCCTCCCCCTCCTCCTCCTCCTCCTCGTCCTCCCCCTCGTCCTCATTGTCATCGCTGTCGTCTGTGTTCGACTCGTATTCTGAGGCGATACCTGACTCGCGAAACCTGGCAAAGTCCAGGCAGCCCAGAGCTTTGACGTCACGGGACAACAACTCCGCCGTGCCCTCAGAGACCTCAGGACTTTTGATCTCTAGCCTGTTAGGCTGGAGCGGCGGAGGAGGCGAGGGAAGTCGAGGAGGCGGAGGCCCCGGGGGTCCCGGGAGGAAACGGAAACACTCCAGTTTGAGAAGACACTGGTCCCTACCTAGGGGGCTTCCAAGAGTCCCGTTGGAAGATGAGAAGGCATTGCTGGTCCCGTCACCGCTGGTTAACGCAGGAAGGTTGAGGGCCGACACCTCGGGTTTAGGGGTCGTGGGGTCACAGATCACTGGAGGGACTGTAGACCGGAAGGTGATCTCCAACAAACTGTCCTGGGAGCCCACTGGAGGAGAGGAAACGAGGTAGAGAAGAAGATAAAGGAGGGAACAAGTGATGAATAAGCAGATCAGAAAGATCAAATATTTATACCATATTCACAAGACCACTGTGCCTTGATTTAAATTCCTCTGCTTCCACTCCCGCTGTTGGATCACAGCAGAATAAAATATGTGATGTGAACTGTGGTGAAGCAGGATCTTAAGACAATCGATCACTCTGTTCGGTGACAGAGCTTTCAGTGTGGCAGTCCCCACCCTCTGGAACTCTCTCCCAGAAGAGATCGGCACAGTCTCATCTCTGGACAGTTTCAAAAACCCACCTGTTCACCAAGGCCTCTGGCCTCTAGCTCACTCACCTCCTACGATCTCCTCCAGTCATTGCCATCCTTATTCTGTCTCGTCTTGTTTTCATTTATATATATGTTTTATTTATTTATTTGTGTTCTTACTCTGTAAAGCGGCCTTGGGTAAGTTATTATCATTATCATTATCATTATTATTATTATTAATAAATCAATGCATATCTCTATTGGGTAAGAAAAAGAGGGGAAAAAAAAACATGTTTCAAAGCATTTCATCATCATCATCCGCATCCTCCTCCTCATCATCATCATCATCATCATCAAGGCTGCGTAGCCAAACATGTTTTGCATCCTTTATGGGCACAGGGCGCAGAGACATATTAAAGGAATAGTCCATCTATTCAGGATCAAATACTCACCTCCAGTGAACATGAAGGAAACAATTCACAGCAGTTATCAAATACCATAAATACATCTATAGAAACTTCTCAAACCACTCCTGCAAAATAATCTGCTTCCTCTCTCTGTTGTTCATCTGAAATAAATTAAAGTCCAGGAAAAGCCTTTTTAAAATCTGCTGTAAAGTTTTATCAGACACAGAGGGAGGGTGACAGACTATAGCCAGGTTCAAACAGTGGGCGAAAGAGAAAACGAAATTAAAAGATGCTTAACAAAGTTAGCAATGATTCAACACAAAAACAGTCCTGTGTTAAAAGATTAGAGGGAGCTGTGCTGGTGGGGGTGTATTGTTCAAGTTACCAGTGAGACATGAAACATGATCCGTGAGGCTCAGCTGGAGTAACAGATTAACACATTTAAAGGATAAATCAGAAACCAAAATAGTGCAAGGTTTTACTATAAACCTCCCACATCTATTTTTCGTGAGTTATTCAGTCGCTTCCTAGCAGCAGAAAACACTTTTTCTTTTATGCTCTGTTACTTTTCAGTCCGACATGCTCCAAACAGATCTTATTTCAAAAAGTAAAAATGTTTTTCTCTCATTATGTATGGTCACAAAGGAGACAATTATGAATAACTGGATTTCCTCAAACACACCAACACAGAAAGAATGGCTCACCGAAATTGGAAAAGATAGACTACACACTAAAGAGCCAGTATACAATGTAACATGGGCTCTTGTAGAGGGGATACCTGCAGTCAATATAAAAGAATAATAGGTTGGTATGGTTTTGATTTGCTTATGTTTTCTCTGTCAGTAGCTGTATTAACACTGAATTATTATTTGTGTTATAACAAAAGAGTGCTGCCGAAGTTCAAGCATATTAACAGAACTTTTGGCTGACATTATTTGAGGGTTTCATTGGTTTAGGATTTAACGTTACTTTTGCTTTGTTTTTTTCTGTTTGTATTTTGTGAGTTAATAAAGAAATAAGTAAATAAATGAATAAAGATCTCCTCACCACCAAATAAATTTGCTTTACGAATCACATCTGCTTTATGTCGCTTCCCCTTTCCCCAAATATGAGCTGGGTTGTACCAAAAGCCACTGTAACTGTTGTGAATCCAAACTGACTGCAGCTGTCACAGCCTCAGCGAAGGAGCAGGTAACTGACTTTTCAGAGCCGCCTTTCAAGCCTGTCAGGCCTGAGCAGTGAACGCTCTAAAGGCGAATTCCATTAATAGCCTTTCTAATGCTAATGCTGTGAACTGAGTCTAAACCTCCTGCACGGTGGTCCCCCGCCTCCTCCCATCTATACACAAATCACGTTTCAGGCTGTGAAATGATGCTAAATACTGTGATATATGCTGTGAAATCGACCTTTCTCATGGTGGACATTGGGAAGTGTGATATTAGGAGAAGCTCAGGTGTAACTAATAACATTAGAGAGTTAAAATTAGGTGTATGAACGTGCACGCTCTGAAAGTGACACACTGCAAAAGAGATGCGGCCGTGATTGATGTTATTGGTTACACTCATGTTTGACAAGTGGAAACTAGTCTATTGTCAAACAGACAAAGTCTATTGATATAAATGTGTCAAAGAAGAAGTTATCACTACACATTCATTGTGCTCCAAAAAAAACCCCCCAAACAGTTAAATCGTGACATTACATTATTACATTTACTCAGTTGTAAATTGCTTTTGTGCAAACTGTCTTACAATAGAGGGACATCACTAAAGCTTCGGTGCAGTAAGAGACCTTGAAGTAGGTGTTAAGTACTAAATCTATTCAATCAGGTGAAGTATAAGGAGATGAGGTAAAGAAGTGCAGCGACAGTGCATAGTAAAGATACTATTATATTACACCTAAGATATAATTTTGACTCCATGTGCATCCTCAGAACAGTTTCTCTGACCTTGTGTGAAATGAGGTGCATTTTGAAATGTGCAGAGGTGGGAATGAGAACTTTTTTTTTTTTTTTTTTTAACCACTGTATTTCTGAAATGTTGGCTGATAAAACAAAAAGATTGATTCCTAGACGGTGATAATTGCAGGTCAGGCTGGACTGCAACAGTACTGAGAAGATTGTCAGGCTCTGATGGTCGATGAACAGGCTTGAAAATATGTTAAATGTGGGTGGTGGTGGTGGTGGTGGTGGTGGGGACCTGGATACAAGAACAGCGACGGTATAATGTGGAGACTGACAAAGCAGAGCGGTGAGGTCCACTCTCACACTTGTACTCAGGAATTTCCATTTAGAAGCCTGTCTAGGTCTGCAGTGGCCTCACTCTGTCTGCTGTCTGTATGAGTGCATATAGAGCTGAATATGTCTGCTCCGTCAGTGTGTGGGTCATGATGTGTGTGGCTGAACGTTTGATCTGTCACATGTAGGAATTTCACCTGACAGTGGAGGCGTGTGTTGATCTGGACCTGGGGGATTAAAATGCTGAATTAAGATGCTTCTTTAATTATTATCTTATTATTTGTGCCTTTTTTTTTTTTTACTGTTTGTTACCTTCGTTCTTTTCTTGTGTTTTTTGTTTCTATTATTTGTGGTGAGTAGAGGGTTTTATATGCGTCCTGTGAACTACTGGAAACCTGAATTTCCCTCTGTCTTCCCTCTGCTTTCCATGGAGACCCAGGATGAGTTCCACATTGCATTACAGGGGATTTTGAGCCTTTTCCCTGTTTTCCAAAATACATTTCTGATCCCGTTATAAACCCAGTGGCGCTCTTAGATGTTTAGGGAGTAGTATTGTGGTTGTATCTTGAGTCAGAACCAAACAGGGTGAAGCTGCTTTTCACTGCTAGGCTGCACACACATGGAACTGACTTCCTGATGATGTTAAAAGTCCCAACTCTGCCCACCTTGAAATCTAAATCTAACAAGTTAGAAACTCTGCTGTTCTCCTCAGCCTTTCACTGATTGTTTTCTCTACTGCAGTTTTACTTCCTTTGTTGAATTTAAGGCAAATTACAATTCATTACAGTGCAGTGTAACTGTATTTTTTAGCATATTTCAATTTATTATATATTTGTTATTGTTTATGAATGTTTTAATGGGTTCTTTACCTTATGTAAAGACCTTTGAATTGCCTCTGTATTTGAAATGTGGTACATAAATATAGCATATTGCCTTGCCAAATGAACTTCTGTATTCAGTGTATAATATTTTTTGATACATTTATTTCATAAAACTGTATTTCACTTTGTATTTTTGATGCAGATGTGGATCCTAATGGAAAAAAAATGTCTAAATGTTCTGGACTGTTAAAATAACACATTTTGTAGATTGTACCGTCTGGGCAGAGCTTTGCAAATTGTCTCCAATATTTCCGATTGCACAACATGAGCTAATTTTATTTTTGGGGATTGGTGTGTTTTTCTATAACTGATAATCATGTGATACTGCTGAATGTCTTCTGCTATGGCTGACCTGTTTCTTTCATGTCAATACCGAATCAAAATAGCTAAAGGGGATGGAGGGGATGAGTTGACTCTGGAGTTCTGCCACACACCAGTTGCTGTTGTTTAATTTCCTACAACATTTATCTCCGTTTGTATAAAAACTTTCCTCTCGGCAAAAGTGTCCCATACATGTGCATCTGTTTCTCTGCAGCTGTACACACTGTAGATGCCTGTGCATGTACTTTTACGAGCACAGGCATCCAGTGTGCATGATGTACAGCAGGTGTGCGAGTCTCATAAACAATCCACTCACTTGAGTTCGGTCCAGACATCTTGGTCTCCAGCTCCTGGATCTGTTTAACCAGCAGGGAGATGTGCTGCAGCAGGTCTTTGTTCTGCAGCAGCAGCTGATGGACTCGAGCCTGGGCCTCGAGCCGAGCTGTGGCCTCTGCGCTCAGCTGGTCCTTCAACAGGTGGACCTGATTAGAGGGACAGATTGAGGAGGAAGGAAGAGAAACAGATGCTCAGTGCCGTGTACAGTATACAAACAGTTTTTTTTCCCAGGTCACTGCTCTGATGGTTGTTACTAGAGCAACGAGGAGAGGAGATGTAAAACTACACTGAGAGGGTTTTTGGTTCTTGAAACCACAAATATATCTTTTTATGGATCAAAACTTCAAATGAAACACAGGAAAAGTCAAAATCACATGGGAAAAACACTGCCAAGGAAAATGGACAAAAGTGCTACTTTACACATCAAAAGCCACATATTTAATAAGTGCAGCTATTGTTTAGACCTTCACCTGGTGACTAAGTGGATCAGGAGATGAGAGGCTTCAGGGTCTTGCTGAGTCACCTCAGCAGGAGGCAGCGATTGATCAATCGCACTGAATTTCACTGCGTGTTAATTAATCAAAGCAGAATCCCCTCTGAGTGTTTTTCCAAGAGGAGGTAAAACGAATCAATCAGTGACAATTCGGTGGAGACGTGTGAAGAAAAACTCAGCACAACAAACAGCAGAAGTGCTCGTTGCACACAGGGCTGAAGTTTGATAATAAACAGATGACTAATTAATTTATAAACCTTAGTTGAAAAATGTATTTTGAAGATGAGTTGTGCGTGTTGGACTCTGGGAAATGACTCGATTAATCAACATATTAATCTGCAGACTAATCAGTAATTAAAACTAATGATTGGTTTTAACTTAACCTTCTGATATTTGATCCCTCTCCATTATGTATACTTACAAAATACAAATACACACAGCCAGAGAGATTCAAGGTGCTGAGGAAACATCAGTGACAGATGCCATGTCTTTGTTATTACCGTGGCTCTATAATCTTCTATTACATTTTTATTGCAGGACTGGCTCAGCTCCTGTGGCAGCTCTGATCCTCATGTAACCTTAATGCCACAGCCTGCTGTGGTCCGTAAGATTAAAGCTCCAACTCCATTTCAATTTAAGACAGAAAGGCTAAGACTTCTATTACACTTTGAATCATTTATATAAAAAGGCAGGAACCGGAGAAAGGCAGTGTTCGCTCAGCGCATACATGGTCTGACACACGCACATACACTTGCACACATATCGCAAAAGCTTTAGTAGCAGCAACAACTCCCCATTTTTACTTCAAAGTACTCTCCAAATCAAATGTCAGTGGCCCCACCTCCAACCTTATTTAGCCTTCTCCTATCATGAGCACATAATTGCTTTCAACAATTTCAAAGGAGAAATTCTCAAGGTTTCAAATCACAAGAATGGTTCAGAATGAGCCCAGTGTGTTGATGGAGCCCACTAACTAATGATTTTCTGACAGTAGAGGCGACGAGGCCCTCAACAGTGTGATGAAGCTTAACCCTGGAGTGTGAGCATGGTCCAGCCGGACTTCAAATGTCAGGTGTGTAGTAGGTAAACGGAGAATTTTATCCAGTGACCCTACACGCATGGTGGAATACTGCTGTCTGTTTTTGTTCATATAAATAGCTTTTATCAATACTAGAGTGCATCTGAACGTGTGCCCGTAAAATCTCTAGGAGAGCAGTTGGCGTGAAGGGGCCGATAAGAGCAGCAGTGTATTTCCAGAGCGCTGTGAATCACCGAACCTCAGGTAGAAGATGCAAGTCACTGACACTCATAATGACTCCCTGGTTCCTCATTTCAGCTTGATGTGGTAATACAGAACTCGTTACTGTGGTGGCATGGAGGCTCTTGGCTCTAGACGTTGACAAATATCAAAGGAAAAGCTACAAAACGAACTGTAATTGGTGTTCGAACAAAACAGAGGACACTTCAGCATCCTGAAACACTGCTGTGCAGCGCGAGAATCTCTAGAGAGACCTTTAGTATTATATTTCGACTGAAAATCATTATCATGCAGTTTTATTTACTTTTATTTAATTGCAGCTGTTTAAGTTAGTACCTTATAATTCAAATTGCTGCAGTTATGTCGTATATGTAATATTTTATGTTTTATGCTGTATTTTAATATGTGGTGAGTTTGTAGGGCTGCTGTCTTGGCCACAAATGTCTTGTAAAGGGGATTTTATCTTATCTCAGTGGCTTTTCCTGGTAAAGTAATGGAAATATAAATAATGCAGCATAATGTTGTTTTTATTGCTCTGCATGTTATGTATTGTTGTTTTAGTAAGTGTTGTTTTAAAGGTCCCATATAGTACAAAGGCAGATGTCCATGTGTTGTTTGATTATAAAGCAGGTCTAGGTTCTATATTAATACTGTGAAAGTATCAAAGTGCTCAGTCCACAGAGAAATGCACACAGCCTGTATTCAGAAACTGAGCCTTAAAACCAGCCGTCAGGACTTCTGGAACTTTGTGATGTCACAACAAAGTAGTCACCGCTCTCAGCCATGACCCAAGCCCCGCCCACCTGGACCATCTAACCTTGCAGGATTTGGTCTCTCTGAGTGTTTACCTGAAATCTGTTATATTTTTCACTCACTCAGAAAACACTCAGCCAATCAGAAGAGCGGCTCAGAGCCTCCTCTCTCTCACTGACCTTTTGTTACTATAGCTCCAGAGAGAAGCCTGAGAGAGAAGTAAAAGGACATTGAGATGGTTTTTGGTTCTTAAAACCACAAATATATCTTCTTATTATATATCTTTTATATTTTTACTACTCATGCTTCAAAACTTTTTTTCATGGCTGCTCCTGTGGCAGCTCTTTCTCTGTCAAACTATGACCCTGCTTCCCTGTTTCCTCTGTTAATAATAATAATAATAATAATAATAATAATAATATTATTATTATTAATTGGGTTTTCAGGGTGACTGTGTAACACCTGTCTCAGGTACCGCAGATAGATGATAACTAGGCTTTTGGCCAACTATGGTGAATTTAAAGAAATATTTATAAATGTGCCCTGTCTCTGTTAAATAAACCAATAGAGAAAAAGTTTAATCATGTCTTCAAACTGACTTTTTTGCTTCTACTTTGATATAAATTTCATTCTGACTTACACCAGATAAAATATCCAAAATATCACTGAGCTACAACTCACTGATTAACTTCTGAACTAGTTTTTAATTGAAAGATTTAATCTACTGGTCATTTAGTCTGTAAAATGTTATACAGTAGTTAATCATCTGTTGCAGATGGCGACAATGTAACACTTCCTGTTTTTTAAAATCAGAATCAATCATCCACAATCTTTTCTACTTTGATATTGTCTTTCTTCCTCCTCTCTCATTGCCTCCTTCCTTCCCCCTCTCCATCTTGGATGTAGGCATCATTTTCACTGATTCTCTGTGATGAAACCTCATCACTCAAACAAGTGGCCGGTGAGGCAGAGAGACACAAGATGGAGTCAGAATTCACAGCCTCTGTCCCAAGGCCTCCACACCTCCTCCACCTCCTCTTCCTCTTCTCTCACACCCACTCACCGCCAGACAAGTTCAGAGGAAGGCAGTCATCTTCGTCCATTATCCTTGCACTTAGCAACAAATAGAGGTGATTCCAGATCGTGTTGGGGCCAGGCTGCCGCTGCAGACCTCATTTGTAAAGACTGACACCCTGATGATGACTTTGGTGGTGTAATTTACAGCTGACAGGACCTCCTCTTGATCTATGGGAGAGTGGAGCTCGACTCCAACACACGCTGCCCTGCTGACAACTCTAATAGCGCATCAGCCCCTCCTCCATGGTTTATACTGAGGCCTTGGGAGCAAGTGTCACATTTATCCTGATGCTGTCCATATTAAATGTCTCACTGAGCTGAGATGCACCAGCTGGTAAAAGGACACAGAATAATTTCATGCAGAAACAGCAAAGAACAAAGTAGAATAAGCTAAAATAAACTTATTCTTTTAAAAGTCAGACTTTTTCAACTGGATAGCTTATCAAAAAAAAAGCACAAAGTCTCGTTCTGAAGCAGCAACACAAGGTTAAATTTGGGTTTCTTCTGCGAAAGATCAGACCCGCTATCTATGGAAAAAGAGCCTGCTACTGCAGATAAAACAAAAATATGGAATGGAAAGCAGATAAGATGAGAAATGTTAAGCCCGACATAATAACAGCTGGATCTGTCTGGTGATTTCCATTTGTCCGTTTGTATGTCTGTTTTGTCTGGTGACCTGTGTGTCCAACTCATTTTCTTTTTATTGTCCCACCTGCACTAGAATCTCACTTCATTCACAGATAAATACTATATTTAAAGCTGCTATCTGTTAGGATGCAGCAGTTATTCTTTTACTGGTTGCCTGGAGGAGATTATTAACCTGATGACCTCAACATTTTGATGAAAGAAGTTTTTAGTGATATTATTGTCATTGTTGCTGTCACTATTTTTCAGGTCAATGCAAAAGACATTGGGCTTGAAAAACCTTTGAGTTGAATCAGTTGATAATTATCATTTTATTCTTAGCTTATTGTCATTATTTTTATTTATAAGTGTCTTTGCTTTTTCTATTCTTACTGCACTGCACTCTTATTTTTTTCTGTGTGTGTGTGTGTGTGTGTGTGTGTGTGTGGGGGGGGGGCTTTGTAACTCTTGTTTTGAAAAGTACAATACAAAAAGAAGTTATTGTTATTTCTCAGGTGAATCCTTATTTCACTTCTAAAAACCATGACTGAATGTTAAAAGAGCTATTTGTAAATTTTGCTATTGCTACATAGCCAATGTTAGTACTAAAGGGATAGTTTGGGTTTTTTGACGTGGGGTTGTGTGAGGTAGTCATATACAAATGGTATATTAACTACAGTAGATTAAGATGAGTGTGGCCCCATTTGGGAAAGCCAACTGGGGCACGGCAGAGTGGCAGAGCTATGTGTTGCTGTGTATGGACACTTTTAAAAATGGCCATAGAAACAATCCAATATCTGTTTAAATGTACGCTTTGTGTAACCCTAAACCTATATTTTCAATGGTTTATCTTCCTCTGAAAGCACCACAGTCCTTTGGCACTACATTTGGCACACTACATTTTTTCAACTGCTGAACTACTGTAATCCTATGCACAAGCGCACCTACGTAGTGCACTGTATTACATCGCTTTCTGATTTACTCAGCAGACCGGCTGTGGCATAATATTCCTTGACTTTATTAATTTATTTTATTATGTGTTTTAAGTTTTAAGGAATATTTGTATAATGATGTATAACAAAGTGTGTATGAGTCTGAGCCATAAAGTGGCCAAACACCCCCCCCCCCCAAAAAACAAAAAACAAAAAAAAAAACAGTCTGAGCTGAAAACAGAGCAGTTCAGTCAGTGTAAGCACCATGGCAACAATGTCCTGATTTTAATATGGGAGGGAGGACCAGCTCCAAGACATATTACTCAGTCTATTATTTCTCCCCTTTCTATGGTGATTGTTAATTTGCATGTGGAAATGTGATGCTGATGCTGTTATAGCTGCATTTTCCACATTATGTGTTTCATTTTCAAGGGGTATGTACATCAGTGATGCAACACAACAACTGGTATCAAAGCAAACATGATTTCATCCATTTGTATTACACATCTTCAGACCTAACACACAGTTGCCTTGTTTATGTTATTACAGCGTAACCAGGTGGTGAAAAATACAGGATGGATGGAAAATTGGTTTAATCACAGTGAAAACACAAATGCTGCAAGAAAAGGCGAGATAAGGTTAGCTCTTCTCTTCCTGCCTGTCCAAACTGAAATAAACACATTAAAGGATAACAGTACAACTGCACAAAAAGCAGAATGGACAAAGTCAGCCAGACTGTCACAGTATGACAATCCAATTGTAGACCACAACCTGCTCGTTTAGAGCAATAATGTCAGCATTCCTTTTAAAACTTAAAGAGAGAAGAACTAAAAGCTCTGACTAAAAGTAGAACTCAGACAAAGACCCAATTAAAAGGTGCTCCCCTTGTGTTTCGCTGTGGTGGTCCCTTGGTAGTAAACCTGCTGCTACCCGACGTTTTCCTCCCTCTTATCTGAGTGTCGTGAAATTGAAGGAGCTTCAAGCGACTGAAATGGCTCCTTAAAGCTCTAATTAGGCAGCAGCATCTCTCTGCCTTTTTTATTGCTTTCTTTGTTCAAAACTGTTCCCCAGAACCGAGCAGAGCCCAAGGACAATTTTCATCTTTCTAAGTCCTTCTCTCACAACTATTTGACATTTCTCTACCTCGTTTCCTTGAATATTTCAGTTCTTTACAATGCAAAAACCATCTCTAACTAACAGATTTTTGAAAATAACATAGAACACTTCAGATATTTAGATTAAATTGCATGCTAAGACTGAAAATGAGGAAATGATGAGTGGAGACCATATTCTGGGAATTTATGATAAACTGATAAGTTGTTAAAACATTTGTCTGTGCCAATACTCACACTCCTGTACAACATGATAAAGTTCAAGACATGAATGGACATGAATACAATCATATGTTAATGTGTGGTTCTATTTGACTCATATCAGTTATAAAATATGTAACATAAATTATATTAGCTGAGCTGTGAAATGCAAGAAATCTAGTGAATTTGAAAAAACAATAAATAACAAAACAGGAATTGCAAATTGAAACATGCAAAGCCTCAACCAAAAGGTATGATGGGTATCTTAATCATGTCGAAGTGCGTATAAAGCTCTGAAGGTTGATGTGATGCAGCCATGACACGTAACCTGTGGAGGTCTGCTATTGGCTGAATCAATAGTAGTCCTTATTTTACAACATCCAAGAGTCACTGCAGTGACTTTAAGCATTTATATACAAAGCTTCAAAATCCTACTTTCTTTGACTCATAAGTTAAAGTTTAGGAACAGTCTTAAGACCATTTCTTAGAAGTTTTATTCACACTGGCTCTGATAAATATCAGGTAAGTCTTTGCTGTCACCTATCTTGTTTTGCATTTATAGTTTTTGGAGAAAGTACAAGAGCCAGGCAGTTAGAATGAATGTTTAAAACAAACAGGGCTTAACAGAAAAAAAGCCATTTACACAAACTCAAACTCTGACAGAAAATCCAATAAAAACACGACACACTGATGATCTGTTATCACCGGAAAGTGCTCTGTAAAACCACTACGGCAAAGAGCACTTGGCACTGCAATCAGAGACAAGATGAGAACACAGGGATTAAAGCAAGGAACATTTCTGTTTGAGGGTGTGGTGGGAGTGATCAGCCAGTGAGCCCAGGCCCAGAACAATCACACACATATGCATGGCCACCCTGAATGACAGGCACACAGAGAGGGGTGGGAGAAACTTACAGGTTCATCAGCCCACCGATGTGGAGGCCAACCGTGAATTGTCCCTGTCTGCCTAATGGTCAGTCTGACTATGACATGTTTACTACCACAACTGATACAAATAACAAACAATAACACATTGTACAGTAACAAATTATGCAAAAATGGTAAAGTGCACTCTGGTATAAGAAACTAAAAACATAGCCTTGCAGGCTGTGGGCTACAATCCAGATGGATGATGGCTTTGGTTCATATCACAACAAGAAAAGGACAGCAAATGATCCTGTCTAAATGTGGATCAACTAAAAAAAGTCTCAATATTGGAAAACTGCATTATGTCCTCAACCTTCCCTCAGGAAACTGTAGTCTTGAAATTGTATGTATTGTAAGTCCAAGCACAACTTTCAAAGCCATAAAGTATATCCAATACACCTATCTTTCAAACTTTTCAACACGCATTCCTCCATTGGGTCTCTAAGCAGCATATGAGGCATAATACTGTTGTCAAACGATTGCCAAATTAGTCTAAAAGATCACGATGATGATATAAAAACTAAACAAACAGTTTGTACTTTGTGGTACTTTTTCAATGTACTGCGGTCGGTAGTAGGTCTACTTTCTTTATACAAAATATAGGGTTCCTTATGGCTGTAAAGATACATATACAGCCATATTTTTACTACGCAGCAGTCAAAAAATGTCATATTTTCCATATACATACAATTATCAATGTTCAAATCTAAAATGACCCCGTGCCTGAAAACTTTAATACCCGAGAACATTGGACAGAACATAAAAAATGCAGGTTCAGAAATGGAAGATAAGACTGCTTAAATGATATCATTTTCCTACCTACCATTTCAAGACAAGACTAAAAAACTGTGATTCTCTCATTGGTAGTGTAAGGGGATTAGGACTGCTGCTCGTGTGCTGTGACTCCACAGGGTTGGTTGCCGAGGATGTACTCTTCACACAGGATTATCATCACTGCATTGCCTGCCCACGCCAGGTCTCTTTGATGTGGGAGTGTTTTAAACCCCTCCAACACTGGTTTGTCTCTGTTTTAATCTCAGTTTTGGATGAAAAGACTGAAGAGGAAATGATCATGTTGCTGGTGCAATGATAAGGAAACCATTAGAAATGCACTTACACTTGTAATGTGCCTAAGATGGCGAGTAAGTGCTTGATGAAGTGAGAGAAAAGAAGAAACATCCGAGCAAGAGTGTAGGAAAGGAGTGAGGGACCAAAGATGGATGGAAGAAAGATTTGAGCTAAGACTGATGAAAAAAGAAAGAAGAAAATGAGAAAAAAGGAAAGAAACGGGGAGAAAATAACTGAAAGGAACAAAGGGTGATGAATAGAAGGGAAAGAAGGAAGCATGGCATAAACAAAATAAGGGAGCAAACTAGAAAGACAGAAAGAGGTAAGATTTCATTAAGCAGTTACAGAGCAGCATCTGCAGAGTCAGTTTCATCTTGAAACAGATAGTCAATATACCCTACTCTATACTCCCTGACTTAATTAAACATCTCCACTTCCACTCATCCCTAAGAGAGCAGTGATTAGCGTTGACCGGCTAGCTAATTTACCTCCATTTACTGTGACCTTTGCTCAGGCTGTGCAGCAGGGTTCAACATCAAGAATATTTTCACAGTTGCCTGGTGGGGCTGTGAACTCGCAGGCATTTTCATTAGCACAGAGGACAACGTTGACAATAATCACTACTTCAAATTTCTTTCATAATTGGATGAGACGATAAACAACACGGCAGATTGCTTTCATGCATCAAAGTAACATCACTTTGAAATACAACTGTTGAGACGTTTGAACTAAGATTAGCAAAATACAGACAGGCGACAAATTAAAGGAAATTAATTTTGCAAATAATGATCAATAATGTAATTATTGATTAATCTTGTAATTACCGTCACAATTAATCTTTATCATTCTTTTGGTCTTTTCAGAAAGACACTCGTTGAGCAGGTGCTTTGTCAGAAATACAACAGAAGAGAAAAAGGTGTATGTGTTACAGTGCAGCCAAACAAACTTGATTTGTCAATAGTTGTCCTTTTTCTGTCTTTCCATGGCCAAACTGGTAGTTTTCTACACAGCAGAATGGCACAGAGAAAGGTGCTACCATGGTGGGGAGAGGGAGGTATCACCCTGTCACCTGAGGCGCTTCATCGAACAGTTTACTCTCTGGATCGATTACTCATTACTCTATTTTCAAGTGGTCGAAGAGTCGATCAAAAAGTGCCAAAAATGACTGTTGTTGGTGACCAATATGTTTTGGAACAAAGCCACACCTTTTATCAAGCTGAATGCTTTTAATATGAAGGAGTAGCATTAAGTTAATGCAGGAGTTTGAACAATAGGGTTGAAATCAGTGAGTCTTAATTATAAACAGTAACACTGGATTACAGGCTGCGTCGATTCCAGACCTTGTGTGTAGGTAGGCAACCTAAATATGTTTTAGTTTCAAAAAGCATCTCTTTTGCTACGTTTGTGTCTGGCGTCCACACTCCAGACTTTTCCAGCCCCTAAAACTGAAACTTTTGGAAACGCTACTGGCCCCATTTTAGTTTGAAAACTCTGGGATTACGTTTTAGTCTGGATGGGCAGAAACATGGATAATGAATTCCAAGCCTTGTTGACCTTGCTGGTTTTGCTAGCAGCTGTTGTGCAGTTACATTATGCATTTCAAGGCTACAACCGACACGTGCAAACCCAGTGCACGTGAATTATCATGTGATATGTGATAGTATGAACAGAGATTTTTTTCTCCATCCGTAAACGGTATGTATTAGCCTGAATCCAGCGCAGGACTCTGCCACTAACAATGAAAACTATTATACAGAGACATAATTACAGTATGTAAAGACGCCAAATGGCTATTTCGTGAAAATACTGAGGTTGATAACAGAGTTAAGATGACTCAACATGCCTGGTGTTGTGCCAAAATGTGTACTCCTTAAAAAAATCTGTTGTTTCCTGGCTCTATGTTTTTGTTTACCACTGCTGTCTGTTGCTGTGTTGGCACTATATAACATTACTATGGGGAAGATGCCCTCAAGCCTAACAACGCTGCAAAATCAGTGGGGAGCTGCTGTTTAAGATAATGAAATCATAAACAATAGCAATATCTGCTTTTTATATAACTAAGCAGGTTACTTTGTGAAAACTAATTCTTGTCCTTTTATCTTCTGGTGTGAAACTGAGGCAAAGATGCCAGGGAAAGCTGTTTTATTCTGAACAGGAAACAAGTTGTGGGATTCGTAATAACACATAAACATACACACACACCTACACATTTTCACACACTGACACACTGGTGTGTCAGCCAGGTGATATCTCTCTTCCCCTGTGTCTCCATCCATTATCAGGTCATTATCAGGGCAGAACTAATCAGCTTATTATTTTCTACTATTTGACCTTCAGTGGTGGAGTTGCTGTTCTCCCTCATTAGGGCTGGTTAGATGTAGCCTCAGGCAAGTGTACACTTACCTGTGAGAGGGAGTTTGTCTGAGAGACAGACACCATAGATATTTTTTATGTTCACAAACAGACAGAGAGTTTCCTTCTCTCCTGGTAAACACTTTACAATGGCTGACCCTCTTGAGATTCCCCTCAGCACACTGATATATTCGCTCACATCTGTGTGTGTGATTGTGCATGTTTTAAAATTATTCACAAGTCAATCTTGGCCAGAAAAAAATGAAAAATACTGTATGTCTTTATACTCCTGTGTGTCAGTGTATGGACACACAAACACTGTTCAGTGTCCACGTGTGTGAAGCCTAGATAGTTGAGAGAAGTCTCAGTCTACACACTGCAGCTGCTGTAATTTGCTTTCATTAAATAAAGTGGCTTTAATTAATTCTGGTTTGATTAAATTCCAATTTGGGTTGATTATGGAAAAAAATAAAACTAAGCACATTAAAACAATAATGCATGATGTGAGACCAGAGTCAAAAAGTTATTTCAACACAGCAATTTCCATTACAAATCTTTTCATTATGAATTAATATTGATTTTTTTAAATGAATGCATTAATTATTCAGTCAATAAAATTTTAGAAATTTGTAAAAATAAATAAATGAAAAAAGAGTTGACAGAGCCTATTAGAGCTTTCAGACAGAATGTGACAAAGACAACAATACACTCTGAAACCCATTATTTCCCATGGCTTGCGCTTGCGCGATGGTTCGGTTTGGTTCGGCGAGCTCATGCGCGCAGTCAAACGAACACTTGCGCAGCTAATAGAAATACGGCATCCAGCCTGGCACGAGATGTAAACGATCGCTGTGGAAACTGAACTCCTTCACAAGCCTGAATTCCCGAAGCTCCTTTTTGTACTTGAGGGCACCCACACCTTCTTCCTTGTTGCTCCCCTTCTTCTTCTTCTTCTTCTTCTTAGCGAGGCTAATGCTAAGGCTTGCTTCTTTGCAGGATAAAGACAGGTCTTTGCTGCTGGCAACGAGAACACAGTGGGAGCTGAGCCCAACTCGGAGTGATGTGTCCTGCTAAAAGTTTGGAAAACTCTGTGTATGTTCACCTGAACAGTGCGCTGACGAGTGAAGCGCAAATCGTGTTCTGTCTGAAAGCCCAATAGGCCGACGTCTTCAAATCTCATTTGGTCCCATCAACAAAGATATCTATGATATGTAACAGAGAAACTCAACAAATCCTCTCTTTTTAAACCGGAGGACATTTGGCATTTTGCTTGAAAAGGGATGTTAAACATCTCAGATTGTTTCATCCGAAAAACTGTATTACTGTTGCAGGCCTGAAGAAGTAGAACTATCCAGCATTTCACAAGAAAAGAATTAGTTCTGTGCAGCAGATTAAGCAGTTTCCTCTTCTTTCCTGTCACATTATTATTCTTGCAACACTTCAGATTTAACTTGTGACCACTGTAGTGTGCCATCCTTCAGATGGAAACCACAGATTTAAATGGTTAATCATTTAGAAAAATTTTAGATGAATTTTCTGTCCATTGCTCAAATAATCATTTAACAGCAGGAATAAACAAAAGCAACAGCAGCACAGAAAGTTAAACTCACAAGAAAAAGAAGCTTAAAGGAAACAAAAAGAAGTCAGTGGAAACTAATTTAGATGCTGTGTGAGAGCGAACAGTTACAGCGTCTCAGACAAGTTAGGGACCACTGGGGAAACCTTGCTAAATGGCAATAGAGCCCAAGGTCAGAAAGAAGCTCCTCTGGACAGCACATACGATATATATAAAATGTAAGATATAAAATATCCTACATTATGTTAAAAAAAAAAAAAAAAAAAAACTCATTTCATGTGCAAAAAGCATTTTGGACTCGTTTAAAAAACAAAATCCAGCGGACGGTGACCTCTGACATCATCAAGGTATAATTGATGGCATTTATGTCTGGGCACGCTCTTTCTGAATGTGTGAGCTGTCAGCTATAGCAGCAGTCTGCCTAACGTCGTTCAGGTCAGGACAGGGGAACAGCTAAGTTCAGTGTGAGCTGGCAGTTTAATCAGGACCTCCGGCATCTCTGGAAGCCGTGAGACTTCAGTATTTAACTGTTCGGGACACTTCTGGGTCAGGAGTATGGCGGAGTGTGCATGAGAAACGGGGTGTGCTGAGCTTTAAAATTGCAGTTTCTAGTCTCGAGGCTTTTTGCGAGCAGGCTGATAAACTCCATTGTGTGTGCGTGTGTGTATGTGTGTTGATCTGGGTCATAAGCCTGAAGCTATTGCTGTTACCAGTCACTTCTTTACTGCAGCCACTGATTGGTGATTGATGCCAGGTGAGCTCTGTACCACTGCAACTTTACACACCCAGTAAAGCAGCTAGTAGATGTGGCACCCATGGGATGTTTGGGTCCACCCAAGTGTGTCATATTCTGATGGAGACTAGATGAATTTGTTTATTTTTATATTTTTTATCTTTAAATCTTAATATAATAATATCTTAATATTTCATAACATAATATAAATATATTTGTATTTGAGCACAATGTCCGGCTGATTACAGTAATACACATGTTTATGGGTTTTGATGTGAGGGACGTATCTATATTGTTGAGCACACTGTAGAAACTAATTTCTACCTTGGGAACCATACAGTCTATTTATCTACCACAACCAGTGCTCACATTATTCTACAAATGTAAATGAGATGAGGGTGAGTCGGGTGAGACGCTGCTGCCATTGCTCTAATTCTCGAAGACGAGCAGCAGCCGGTGTAGTTCCCAAGGCAACAAATACTCAAGGTTAAAGTTCCACTTGTTATGGTAATGACCATTTCACTATGTGCAGGTGTTGGTTGAATTGTAATCTTACTGAGAAAAAAGGAATTTACAAATGATGAAATACATCTCTTACAAAAGCCATACAGGAAGATGTATAGTTCATAAGTCTTTTTAATAGTTAGTATAAGTTAGTTTTTATAATTTGGCAGTACTCAATTATAGCTTGTGTGTGTTGCCTGTGAGTAGTGTGATATTTTAATTACTGCATGTTTCAAAGTTAAACGTTCAAAGTTTACCATGCTCGAGCTGTGGCCACCCATTACAGTTGAGTACCCGTCATGGCCAGAGTCGACCTCTTTATACTGATCCTTTAAACCTTTATAAAGTCTTGAACCTTTTTTTGTTGGTTATACATTTAAGATACAACAGTTTCAAATGCACCAATGGGTGTGTTTGTGTGTGCATGAGAAACGCACCTGTGCTACAGCCACTTGCGTCTGCTGCTGTTGCTGCTGGAGCTGCTGCTGGAGCAGTTGGATCTGGTGGTGGACAGACAGGGGGGCACCTGGTGGCAGTGCGCCCGATGCAGGGAGCAGCATCCTGGGGCTCGACATCAGCAGAGAGGCCTCCTCTGAAGCCTGATGCCAGGGACAGAGAGAGAGAGAGAGAAATGAAGTCAATACAAGGTGGCCCTAAAATGACTAAGACATGCTGACAAAGATTCAAACAGGACAGAAATGAAGCACATTTGAAACTTTAATTATCAATTCATGTCACAGCGGAAAAGCTTGCAAATCAACATTTTAGACTATTATATAAACTACAATTACTGCTTCACGGTTGTATGCTGTCACCACTCAGATGGGTTTCAGAATGCATCAGATCAAATTTGAAGGGCTTCCCTAGAAGAGTTCTCAAGATATTGCGTTCACAAGGCCAAAATCATGTTTTGTGAGGTCATCCTGACCATGACCTTTGACCTTTAGCCACCAAAATCGAATCAGAGTCCAGGTGAACATTTGTACCGAATTTGAAGAAATTACGTCAAGGTGCTACTGAGATATCGTGAGGGGTAATTACTGTCTTGAAAGAAATAATATTGCACAATATCTTTCAACCTTATTTTTAATAATATCCTTTATTATCAAAAGGTTATAAAAGGCATCTACAGAAACTACTATTCAAAACAAGAGTCAGTTTTCAAAACTTGAGTTCACAAAAAGTTACAAGATTCAGGATGCAAATACACAGACAAAAAAACACAGAAAAGAAATCACTAATGAATATATAATCAGAACAAGCAATGGCATCAATAAAATGCCCTAGAGAACAAGACATCATCAAAACAAGAATCTGAATTTGAAATGTAGAATTGCTGATTAGTCACACTAGTGTGGAATGAGCAGCGCTGAGAATGCAGATCAGCCGCCACTGAAACGCTCCGCTACAACAATAATGAGCTCTGAGACTCAGCTCTCCTTCATCTGATGCCATCACGGATCTAATTGTTTCAGGGCTCTGGTAACCAATGACACATTGTGCATCATTCTACCAGTCATAAATATATATTTAATTTTTTTTTGTTATGCAGACATGGTGTATTGATCACTGTGTGGCTAGAAAAAAGCATCAGCACCATTTGGTATTTGAGGACAATGATAAGATCCAAACTAGCAACATCTTAGAGTGGGGGAAAGTGGGGAAGTGCTCCAGTGTGGACAATCAGATGTTATTTCCTTCTACTTCCTGCCATTTGACTTTCCTCCTTAATCCCTCCATCTGATTTGAAAAGAGTGCATGGAGAAAAAATAAAATCACTCATCTAACCTTCCAGCAATGCATCCCTTTGACTGGTGTCCAATCAAACACAACTGGTGATGCAGGATGTGTGATGGGACCTTGGGGTAAAGCGGGAGGTGAACTATCATGTTACGCCCCAGTCCTATCTAAAAAGTGGCTGACACAGGTTGGGTGTCATGCCGCACCCATCCACATGAACGATTTCCAGTCCCACAGGTGAGACTGAATGGATTATGGAAATCCGTGTAGGATAATATACCTTCATAGTTATGTTTGGAAGGACTGAAGATTACGTATTCGTCTTGGAGAGAAGGCTATGTTTACATCTTTTCAACATTTGGCTACAATGTGTTGCAGCACACCTTGGGCAAACAGATTCCAGCGCATCTCTAATGCATTTCAGATTCATTTACACATAGAATAAATAACTATACTTGACAAAAAACCAAATAATATATTCAGACATGAATCACATGAAGTAGACAAAAAAGATTTGCCTTAAGTGTAAATTGGTTCAATTCCTCAGCCCATTCCTCGGCCCCCTCCGATGAAAATCTTTAACCTTGTTAACATCCATATGATGTCGTTGATATAATACAAGACATATGATGAGTGAAATAATCAGTCAACACCAACACCATGACTGAGTGTTTCCACCTTGGAGCTGCAGTGAACCAATGACAATCTCATAAAAACAGATTCAGACAGCCAGGGTTTCATACGTCACAAACGTCAACGTCGTCGGGAAGGGGGGCGGGGCTAAACAAATCTGAAACCTTGTCAGTTCAGAGAGCTGGAGTTAGCATTAGCACAACCGCTAACACTGTGTCAGCCACTGCCAGTTTCAAGCCAACAAACAGCATAAACAAATAAAAGATGCTAACTATGCTAACTGATATGTCGGCTAGTCTCTGATTCTGGTCTCGACAGACTCCTCATCTGAGTCTGGGTCTGACTGAGGCTCAAACATGTGGCTGAGTCTCTCTGATGTTTCCTCCTCTAACCATCTTGATGCTCTCTGCTCTTTCACCTGTCAACCAGGAGCAAGTAGGTGGTGGGCGGGGCTCAAGACCTGATCCAGATTTCTCAATCAGGAAGTAACAGTAGATCAACTTGACACCCACTTTTTGATATTTTTCACTTTGTATGTGAGAAAATCATGTAACCCAAAATATTAATCATAGCAGAGGATATACAGAGGATTTACATGGTATAAAACATGTCTGGAGAGGAACTTTCAATCAGAAAAGTGTTGTGAGTGTCCCATGCTGAATGTGAAAACAAGCAATGTAAATAAATAATTTTTAAGCTGTATGTTGGAATAATTTGTTATTTTGTTACCTTAATTTTTAATGTGATTTAGCACGGCTCAACTGCTTTTTATTATTACAGTGCTACCTAGCAAGTTCCTGTTCCACTGGTAGTTCATAAAAAATGGGGAACACAATTGGCCATACAATCTTAGCTTTACTGGTTCCTGATGTTGTAACCTCCAGCTTGTACCAGTTACAGTAGATCCACAGCAACCGGTTGCTGGACATCAAACAGTCACATTGCTGTCAGATTTGAACAATCAGGCTGCTGACTGAATCCAGACTATGTCACATGTCTAACAGGGCACACAGAGTACTTCAAAGTGACTGCAGTTTTGACGCAGGGAGGGGTCGGCGAACAAAGTCGACACCTGATTAAATTGAACCTGAACCTGCCTTAAGGAATCCATGCCAAAACACTTCACCATCTGTCTCTGCTTAAAACACCTTCTGGTGACACATAGACAATGGTTTGCCCACACACACAGACACACAATGAGACACATTCTCCATGAGAGGGATGTGTGACTGATCGCCTGTCTGAGGTGGATCTTTTAGGTTAATGAGAGGAAATTATCCAAGTTGACAGGTTGTTTGGTGCCATTGCATAATGAATGGCTGTGTGTGTCTGTGTGTGTGTGAGCGTGTGTGTGTGTGAGTGTGAAAGAGAAGGAGCAAGGGAAATTTTGTTAGCAGAGATTCAGAAACATCAAAGATCATATAAAATGGGCTCACTTTCTCTTGAAGTGCCTCTTTTGCGGACACCTGAAACGACTGCTCGGCCGCGAACTAAGGGATGTTAAGGCAAAGAGTGAAAGTTCAGTAATAGGAAGAGTGAATAAGATGATTCAGCATTCAGACAAACAGAGTGCAGAAATGGTGACATGTTTGGATTTCAAGCACTGTGGACTCAATTAATCAGAAACTGAAAGAGATGACAGACGTAAACAAACAGTCAGCAGCGGGAGAACGAGATAGAATACGGGTGGAAAAGAAGTTCGTGAGCAGTCATCTCCAACAGTACGCCATTAAAATATATTTACTTTACTATTACTATGCCATCAATTCTTATAACAATGATGGATTAACCTATTGCCAAAGGAAAGACGTAAGCAGAACCTTCCACAGTCGTTGGTTGGATATTTCTGGGTAGTGACGTAAGCATAAAGACGGAGAAAAAATTAAAAAGCTGTATTTTTGACATTAAACATTGACACTGGGGCAGCTGTGGCTCAGGAGGTAGAGTGGGTCATCCACTAATTAGAAGGTCGGTGGTTCAATCCCCGGCTCCTCCGGGTCGCATATCGAAGGGCAAGATACTGAACCCCACATTGCCCCTGATGGCTGTTCCATCAGTGTATGAGTGTGATGTATGAATGTGAGTGAATGGGTGAATGTAGCGAGTATTTTAAAGCGCTTTGAGTGGTCAGTAAGACTAGAAAAATGCTATACAAGTGCAAGTCTATTTACCATTAACATAAATGACTGCTTTAAATGTGAAAGTGCCATTAAGGGCCAGGTCATACTAGAAAAGAAGTGGTTCCTATGTCGTGTTATCAGATTGTGTTGGAAATCAAAGGTGTTTACAGCTCTTCAGAACAGCCACAATTGAAGGCAGGGTGAAAAACTGGGTGACACAGAGAGGAGGGAGATGTGATATTATTTAAATGTGAGGATGACAGCACACACTTTCAGACAGTCTCTTCTGGGTGGGATCCAGTGTTGCTTTGGTTGTTTATGTGAAAAGTGTCAGAAATACAGGGAGAGAGAAGTTCAAACCCCAACTCCTTTCTCACCTCCACACAGCTGACTAATCACGGTGTGAGGAGGGTGTGAATGTCAGATTGTCTATTATCCGACATTGGAAAGGTGTGGTTTGGGGGTAGGGGGGTTGTTGTTTGGCTATTTGACTGTCTGACAAGTAGTTCTTAGAAACTTAGCAACTCTACACAGCTCTTAGCCTGTTTCAGCTCATTGCTTTGGAAATTTGATGGCTTAAATTTAATGGCTCTCATCAACTCCATGGACTGCAAATGGATGGATGCAGCCTTTGTGACATCACCCACAGGTTTCTGAAGAGTGGTTTTGAAGCTCACTGTGAACTGCTCCAGCGTCGCCATCTTGCCAGTGCCTGACTCCACCCCTAACTCCCGGCTAATCCAAAAATAGGCAAAGAGGAGGGGCGTGTGTGGAGCCGAGACTTTGGTGGATGCCAGTTTGTCGCAAGCATAGACTCACCCACCTGTCACTAAAAGTGACCACGCTCTCAATTATGCAGAACTTTAAGCGTTAATAAAATGTAAACAGGTGCGTTCTGCTGTAAAGTTGGACATTTTAACATGGGAGTCGATGGAGATTGACTCACTTTTGGAGCCAGCCTCTAGTGGTCATTGGAGGAACTGCAGTTTTTGACACTTTCAAGTTGGCTTCATTTTTCAGCCCTAGATGTTGCTGCCTGATCAACCCTCCTATATGACACTGTAGACAGCTGTTTTCAGCCAAAAAACTCAAGCAGAGTCTGCACTACCTGCCATTTTAATTCACAATTTGGAGAAGTGGGCGGAATTTCAGAGGTCTGAAATCGTGCAGCTGAATGCAAGGACCAACGACAATGAAAAGGGGACTTGCATTTGTCAGGTGGACAGGACCATAAATTCAATGGGATGCTGATGTAACTCTGTGTCTGCTTGACGTATTTTGCTAACATGCTATCAATAAGAGCTAAGTGAGTTTAGGAATTAAGGATTCAAGTGTATCAAGACCTCATTGCTGTGATTTTGCTGTGGAATATTTCTGCCCCCTGGTGATCACAAATCCCATAATGCAGCTTTAACAGCACATTAAAGAAGCAGCCAAAACATATAAAGAGGCAATGAAACGGCAAATCAGCTGTGAACGTTTTCTCCTCCTGGCCAAAACAGAATTCTCTTGCTGAAAAATGTCACCTTGTTTTGACCTGTAATTACAGCGTCCCCTTGAGCCAATATTTGTAATTTCAAAAATGCCACGGCACAGTAAGCCCGAACAGCTATGAAGATTGGGCGGGCAAATTATTCCTAGCTGCCGAAACCTGGAGTGCCTCCTCAAAAATGGCTGCATAAGCTAGGAGTGGTTATGGCAAATTAAAAAAAAAAATGTTGTGAAAGATGCATAATAGGACACTCAGTGGATGAAGATTATTGAGAAAACAAAACACATTTGTAATCGTATTGTATACGGGCACCGGGAAACAAAAAATGAATTCATAAAAATGCTGCAGTGGTGAAAAGATCCATCATCTTTCAAAGGTGGTTAACTCAGAGTTGTCATGTGGGACGCATAAATAAGTAAAGGAACGTAGATGATGAAGGGATGGATGAAAATGATCCACAGCAATCAGTTCTCATTTTTAGAGACAAAAACTGAGACAAGCGATGAATTCATCATGAATGCTTATATATAACTAGTGCTGTTTCTCATTTCGTGTACTTCCATACACTTGCTATTTTGAGTGTATTCTCATTGACAAGTATGGCAACATGCAGCATACTGTAACACCCAAGTGCATTCAAAACAATGGACATTTCTCATCCTCAACAGTCGCCATCTTGGCTTGCGGAAGGGGAGGGACCACTGATGTATTTTCAAACTTGTGAAAACGGCGGCAGAGGAAGGACACATCGTCGGCACGATGGCGGCCTAATTTCCACGTCGCACAAAAAAGGAGGGTCACATAGGAAAGCAGAATGTTCATTTTGAAGTAAGGTGAGCGAAGCAGCCGGCAGGTGGGCGTCCATTGCTGTCACCTGTTGCGATTGTCATTTCCGGTGAGTGCACAACAGCAGCATTTGATTTTGGGACTACACTTCCCTGTTGAAATTCACTCACTACGCCAGCGAGTGTACATGAAGTATCTGATTTGAGACACAGCATTTATCTACACACTCAGTCAAGCCCACATCCAAACACAAGTGCAGTCTTTCTGAGTTTGCTGACTGAGTTTGCTGCATGTTCAAACATTGTTTTAGCCTCTCTGCACTGTGTTTACTGTACAGAATGAGAAACAACAATCCACCTCTGTATACTGAATCCTGTTTAGCTGTTTAACACAGTTAAAGCCAATTACAGAAGACAGTTTGAATATTCTCCTCTACTAAGTGGTGGGAATAAAGAGAAGGGAGAAAAGCAGTCCTCATGATAACTGCTCAAGTCTGGTCTGCCTGAGGGAAACTCAGCTATTACCATCTAATTCCCACCCATACACATGCTAATACAGGTTGTTCGCAAGCAGCTGGAAACTGCCTTTATCTTTTGCCTCGTTAAAGAATGTAAAAAAAAAATGAAAAGGGAAAATGAGACAGAAATGAAACTAAAGATAGATGACACGGGATAAAGGAAGTCTTTATTTCTCATTCTCCAGCTGTGATTACACTAGTTGCTCCCTGTCTGTCAAACAGACTGTCCTCTCCCACACACACGGACAATAAAACACTAAAAGGTTAGACAGGGTCTGGCATCCTTCACTGCAGACAGCCTCAGCTACAGATTTCCAACTTTATCTGGGGCTCTTGAGAAAGAAGCCTGTGAGATCGGCCTACTGTGGCTTCGGATCATACCATCAACTCTAACTGTCATTATATGGCAGTAGTTTAAGGCTATGTTCACACTGATATGCTCTCGTTCAGATGGTCGTTTTAGCTCAGTATCAGAAATAATCGCGCCTGAAATCTGCGTACACTGAACATGCGTGTGCCAAATGTTCAATCTCAGTCATTTGGTAAACTGAGCCATGAACAGGTGGTAACCAAATAATTTCTACTTACTAAAAAGCTTTGTTACTACTTTCTACAAGTGGTGTATATATAGAACGCAACTGTACAGTCACAGACTAGAATTGATTTAGTGACTTTGTGAACTCATGGAGTTTTCCACATATTGTTTTGACAAAATCCGACAGGTCTGAAAGCTTAGTCAGAGCCACAGTCATATCTTCTACTTAAGCAAAATCCGAGAGCTGTGCCCTTTAAAGCACAAAAGGTCCAGTGGCTGCAGTTCATTCTGGTCTCTTGAGGATATTATTAGTGGTAATCTTGTCATCGGGTTAGTGCATTATCTGTTGCTGTATTGCTGTCTCTTTTGAAAATGTCTCTGTTTACACTCAATCAAAGAAACTGGCATATCATAAACCGGCAGTTAGACAATCAGGATTTTAGCAGCAGCTTAGAAGTTTGTTTGTTTTTTCTGCCTCTACTCTGATAAGGGGGTGGAGGGTGACATTTAGCAAAGGGCCACAGGTTGGACTCGAACCCAGGCCGCTGCGGTAAGGACTAAGCCTTCATGGTGCGGGCTCTACCAGGTGAGCCATCGGGGCGCCCCTTAACATGTTAACATGTAGTCTTAATGGGCCATGTTTCAGTCACTATTTCATATTTCACATATACATACTTATTACATAATGCATACTTTATTTCATACTCTCATTGTCTAACAACAGAAACAGAAAAACGTAAATGAGAACAGCTTTATTGAGTATTCGGCTGTATTAAAATACTGTATATGTTAGTACACAGAGGAGGAGAGAAGCAAACTGATAAAGAGCTGAAACTGGCTGACACACAGAAGAATGCAAATCTGATGTGATGTCATGAATATGCTAATTGACACATTATGTCATTTTGCAAAATTTAGAGACTTTTCGAGCAGACTTTAGCTACTTTCTTGTCTTGTTAATTTGTCACTGTCCATTTTCCAGTGAGTTAAATTGTCAGTTTACATGGACACGAGTGACATGAAATGAATCTTCTATGAGGGACTGAATACTCGATTCCTCGAGCTAATGGAAAACATGAAAAATAGTCAGATAATCCTGATCAATCCTGGACTGATTCATCTCAGCCTTGGATCAAAAGGCTTTACACTTTGTTCGGTTTCTTGTAGTTTGTTTTCAGCTGGCAACTCATAGGAAAACATTCCCATGTGCAAGGTACTGAAAAATCAAATCATCAGACTGCGCGGCTAACAAGAGAAACAATCCCAGCAGTGAAATACTGAGTCTGGTCTCTCCTTTATAAATGGGTCAACAGATAGGCTGTATTTTTATTGCCTGCTTGTGTGAAGAGTATTGAAAAGATAAATCTCTGTCCTGTGAGGCAGCTGAGGACGCAGCCAGGGAAACAGGCCAAGTGTGAGTGTGAGTCCCTGCGACACAGAGGTCACAAGTTTAAAGCTAAGGAGATGTGGGTTTTGGGTGGCTTTTACATCAAATTTAAATCACTTGGGGACAAAAAGAAAAACATACAGTTTGCATTTTCATTATGGTTTATAAGATACTAGCCAACATTTTGGCATTAAGACTTGAAAAGACTTCCTGTCCAGGGTTCTTTGCAGAATTAGCTTCTATTTCTCTATGTTGATCCTTTCCAAATATTCTGATTGCCAACTGCTTTGTGACAAATGAATAACCGAACAATATACACAGCTTTATCTCTGCGTTTGCTGTCAATCTCACCTGCTACCTCTGCCCTAGCTGGCTCTCCCACAGCAGCATGTTGGCTGCTGTCCTCCTCCTCCTCCTCCTCTCCTACATCTCTCTCTTCATTAGCTACAGCTCTCCCCTCCTGACCCTCTCCCTGGCTGCTTCAGCTGCCACAGCAGAACTGGCCGAAGCCTGGATATACTGGAAACAAATTAATTGGATATCTAATCACACCGGTCTGCCTGTTCAGCTTTCGCACGTGTGTTTTCTTAGGTTTTTCTAGGTACTCTGTTTGCTAATAGCTCTGGTCCAGACTGTCTTTGTGCCTCATCAGGATAAGTCCTTTTGAGTCTTACAATATTTTACAATATTCATGTTGATTGAGGGAGCAAACAGAGCCCCAGAGTTAAAAAACTTTATCATACTTGGACAAGCTGCCGTTGTTAATGTGGTTGAGAGAGAGGGAGAGAGAGAGAGAGAGAGAGAGAGAGAGAGAGAGAGAGAGAGAGATGTCCTGCCATATCTACTCTATTTGCTGTTACAACTGAACTGCTTCCATGTTCAGATATAATCAACATATTGTAATGGCTTATGACTGGAAATGACTGTCAAATTACATCATTGTATGCAGATGACATTTGACTTTATTTATATGATGAATTCAATTCCATTTTTGCCGTATATTTCAGAGATCTTTGGTTGACATGGGGACTTGTATTGATGATAGTCAGAAATAATGTACAGTGACAAACCTGATGATGGAGAAAAAAAAATAGGTTTAAAGTTCAATTGGTCTACTGTTGTTTGTCTACTGAATCTTAGGATACTTACAACTTGAACTGCCTGTACATCTGCCTTTATAATCCAAGAAGATGTCTTCATCAGAGCCAATAATAGAAAAAATTGTTCCAAAACCTTACAATAAGTCTGACAATGCTTATTTTTTAAAATAATATTAAGTCTTGCATTAACATTTTTTGGATTAATGGCAAAGTAAGAAGCAAATGGGGTTTTTTGCCAATATTTTGGGTCCTGTAACTTTATTATTTTGTTTTAGATATGTTTTAGATACTGTGTGTATCTTTTTATTAAAGTCAGTGTAATCCTGACATGATATGCTTGAACTTTAGGCACATTAGTTCCTTTTTTGGTATTCTTTCTCCAGTCCATGCTCACATTCAGCTTCTGTGATTTGAGTGAAACTTCAATAACGTATTGATTGCATTTTATGGAAGGTGTCCCATGTCTAACTCGTTGTTAATCCTCCTGGCTCTGCTGCCTCTCTACTCTACATCGATGGCTGCATGTTTTGTATGGACATATTTCATTTCCAAGTCACACAGACAGGAAAACTGTGATTTCTCCACCTCCTCTCTCCTACCTACACAAGTCTTCATGTCATCATCGCACCGTTGTCCCAAGGACAAGTAAATACTCTTATGTGTGAAAAAAAAAAAAAAAATCATGGTGTTTGTGGTCTCACTGGATAAAAGCTTTCAGAGCGAGGAACAGACATTCCTACTTTGGTGCTAAAACCCTGTACTGCACCGCAGGGGGTGTGTTTTATAGTAATGCATTAAATCCCTTGAGTCTCATATAGAAAATACTGTCAGCTGTTTGCATACCAACTGCTCAAATATTAGCACCATTCATAATAATCAAATTCAATAAATTGCTGATAGAAAGGGGACACAAAACTAAGCAACACAAAACAAACTCACAAAAACAACTCACAAAAAATTAGTAATGAGAACAATTAGTAAAAGCATCCATTAAAGCAGCACTTGGAAATTTTGGTGAGAAGCAATTTAGATAAGACAAGTTAATACCAGGATCATCATCATGTCAAGGTTCTGTAAGAGAATTACTACTTCTCTTCACTTGTAACTGAATATTAAAAACATGCACTGAACAAACATTTTCTTGATCAATTTGAAAATATTGATTAGACTGGATCATTCTGAACAGATAACACACTGCTAATTTCACTGTTATTTGTAGCAGGGCTCAAAGTGTAAAGTTTGCATTAAATCAGGGTGTTGGATGATCGACCAACAAATAACCACCACACTTGGGCAGCATGCAAACACCAGATGTCTCTGAGTCTTTTGTGTCTGTCAGGTTCACCTGAAGGTGTTGGCTCAAAAACAGCATCTGAACCTCAGTATTAAAGGTCCCATATAGTATAAAGTGAGATTTCCATGTGTTGCTTGATTATAAAGCAGGTCAAGGTTCTATATTAATACTGTGAAAGTATCAAAGCGCTCAATCCACAGAGAAATGCACACAGCCTGTATTCAGTAACTGAGCCTTAAAACCAGCCGTCAGGACTTCTGTAACTTTGTGAGTCACTGCTCTCAGCCATGCCCCAAGAAAAGTGTAAAATATGGGACCTTTAAGTTTCTAGGGATGAAGAGAAGCTGCCAAAGCTTCCTATATCAGTAGATCCACTCTGACACTCATCTGCACTGATATTATACTAAACACAGCACAATGTAGAAAACAGAGGAAAGGAAATTTTGAGATGCAGGTTCTATTTGTTTTAAAGCAGAGACATTCTGCTGTTCTCACTTAAACTGCTTTAATGATTTTACTGTATTTTAATTATACAGTATGACTTGCAGTAGTAATATAAAGGCCAAAATAAACAAAAAAATGCATACATTATTGTATTTTCTAATATTTTTCATTAAGTTTCCTGGAAAGAACTGTTACTTGATACAAATCATAAGGAGCATATGACTGTCCTTAAAAGAAAAGCTCAATTTAAACCAGAATGAATGTTAATTCAGTATTTGCCCATTAATAGAAAATGTATTATTCATATATGTTTGTTTGTAATTCAAATTTCACATTTTGACATGCTCAGCTGACCTGCTTTGAACTAACTAAATTGTTCTGTACTTAATTTAAATTAATTCATTAGAAATGTACCAACTAATCATCATCTCTAGTTTTCATTCTGATTACACAGCTCCTTTGAGGAAATGTCTTTTATTTATTTTTTTTGGAAATTATGAATCTGTAAATAAAGTGTTATCAAAAAAACAAATACTGGATTGGGTTGAGCAGACACCCAAAACTGAAGAGTCAGATATAGATCAGAACATCCCTTATTTGAACTGAGATCTGTGACTTTCTTGCTAACTATCACTTCAAACAGAGGCTCTGGACTGGTGGCCCCCCTGACCCTTTGGGCCCCTAAGCCTGTGCCCATTAGGCCCATTCAGTAATCATCCATGTAAGGCTGTGTTTGTAATTTCAGGTCTGGATCAACTGAGGCAAACTAATGATGGGATGAGAGAGAGAAAAAAAAGAGAGCAGGAGTTCTGTCAGCGGAGCGCTGCCTGTAGCACTACACTCAGAGATCAGAGTGTTTACACCTGCCTGACAGCATCTGAAAGTGGGCCAGAGGCAAAAACCTCTATCAAAGCATTTTGTTGTACAGCCTCACTTTAAAGCACACAAGCCTGTGCGAAGGCACAAACACACTCCACGTCTCTCTCTGTCTAATTCACACAAAGGAAATAACACCTCTCACTTAAACTGTTGCACTGATCTCCAGTTTTTGAATAGCAACTTATAAACACAAGGCTTTGAAATCATGTTGACATTTTGTTTCATGCCGAGTCTGATCTTTTTTCTTTATTTTTCTTTTGTTATGCACAACACTCTACATACTCAACATGCTTTTTATTGAAGCACTGATGACCACCTGCCTGCACAAAACACAGCGCAGCCTCTTGAAGTGTGTAAAATGTATTTATCTCCAAATTTTGTCTTTCCAATTTGTATTGTATTTAATTCAAGCCCTTTAAAAGTCAAAGTCCTGACTCGACCCTGTGGACACAAAGCCCAAGGTAGGATTGATGCGTGCTCTCCCTGAGTCCTCTGGGAGCGTTTGAACGCAGGGCGCCAAGAGATTTGTCAGTCTAACGGGAGCTGACAGGAGGAGAATGAACTTTAACACTCGCAGGCTGCTTTCCCTTTCATGAGCTTCCAGAGAAACCCCGTAGTGCATCAAATCCCTCTGCTAGCGAACATACACGCACATAAAAATGCATACACACGGGCACACACATCTTATTCAGTGTTACCACCCCCTCCCCCCACTTGTCCCTGCACATTCCCATTTAATATGTCAAACTGTTAAGAGTGACAAATCTGTCAAAGGAGGAAAATTGAAGAGAGCACATACAGTATATGTACGCACAAAAGCAGCCACACACAAATACACACACTTCCTCCAATGACCTGAGAATAGAGGTCATTGCTGGGAGCTCGTTGTTTCAGTGATTTCACGCCATGTTGCTTTCAATCAGGGGCTGTAATGAAAGGTTTCATAACTCTACGTTAATGGGTCCCAGAGACTGTTAAACAGCTGAATAGCTTTGGTTTTTGTAACTCCAAGTCGGGACACAGAATGTGTCCCAGAGTCCTGCTCTGGTGAGTTCTCGGTGACGTAAGTGAACAGGTTTGTTTTGGCGAGTCTGGAGCCTGAGGTGACATATCACTCTCACTGGGGTCTTGATGAAAAGTTGAAGAAACTCTGGCCAGGGGTGTTGCTTAGCAGCTGGTCTGGTTAATTATTTAGCATTAATTTAGACTGCCTAAGGAAATACATAATTACCCAGAGTTAACTACAGATCAGGGCTCTTTCCTGCAGAGGGGGGTCTTTTGACAGTTTTAGTGGCAAGGTGAAAAACAAAAAACTTTTCTTTGAATCAGGTATTGTGCAATAAGCATCAATAATTCAGAAACTCAGCTCAGCAGCAGAAACAGAACAAGACATTTTCTTAGTCGTGTTGGCAGATTTGCCCTCTGAGATAATTTTGACAAATGCTGCAACTTTAAGGCCACAGCTTCTGTCTCAAAAGCGCTCGGTGATGAATGTTGGTGCAATGATTTTTTTTTTTTTTTTTTGGTAAGAAAGGCTGCAGCCTTGTCGTGTGACTCCATCAGATGTGGCTGATTTCTTTATATTTTTATTCTGTAGCTGTAGAAACTACACCAGCTTCATGTGTTGTTTGGTTTTAACGCTGCAGTAAGTTTAAAAAATCATGACATTTCTAAAAGCATATATGACACTTGTTCCTTCAAATGGGATGGTGTAAAGAAAAACTCCAGAGAGAAGCTCAAATGCACCTCCACACACCTGGACAATGACTGTATAAAGTGGGTTTTTGTTGTCTATTATAGAATGGTACAAAAATAGTTGGATGCAGCCCCCCTGATCCCACTCTCCTACAAAGGTTATCATATACTGTTGGCACTCTGATTGAAACATACTGTGACCTTTAGGGCACTAAAACACTTTACTGAGGTTGGGGAAAGATTGTGGATTTGGTGAAATCGATGACTTTCATGACCCTAACCACGTTGGAGATTGTCTCAGTCCTGGAAGTTAACAGAAAAGCTACAGGAAGCGTCGATGTGCCAAACCTTGACAGAGGTGGGCTGGTTAACTAGACGTACATTTGCAAGACCAACCAGTTAGTCCTCAGGAGGGGTGGACAGTAACAGAGTACAATAACTCGAGTGCTGTGCTTTACTTGAGTTTCTCTTTTTTTTTGGAAACTCTTAGGCTTTTACTCCACTACACTTGAAATACAAATATTGTACTTTTGACTCCACTACATTTCTATGAAGTAAACCTACTTTGAAGCAGAGCTTTTAGTCTGTGGAATTATTTATTTTTTTATTTTGAAAATGCCATAGACCGCACACCGAGAAAAATCAATCACAGCCAGCTCCTCCACTGTCAGTCATGTTTGAACAGTTGAGTTTGAACCTGGCAGTGTCCTAACGATGGCTGGGGTAGATAAAAAAACGAGGCAGAAGATTCTTCATCAGAGCATTGTGGCCTTATTTCAAGGTCATGTTTGAAATTTTAGAAGCAAAACTGGTCAGCAATTCACCATCCAACTAGAGAAAGCATGTCAAGGTTTGTAATGTTTGTTTAATTCCAGATAAACTTTTAAACAGACAGCTTTTAGTAGTTCGCTCCACTTTTTCTTTTTGTAGATTCAGTTGTGTTTTTCTACAGGCTTTGTGTCATATTCTACAGGCTTTTATTCTACAGTTTCTACAGTAAGTCAGTTCATTTAGTAGCTTGTTTCAGAGTCATTAGGTTCTGTAAATCAAGTGTGTAACAATACAATTATGTGTTGACATAAAAAAATAATTTTGAATAAGTATTTTTAAAAATCAAGTACTCCAGTACTTTAATACAAATAGAAATTTGACTGAATAGCTTTCCCTTGTGCCATTATGTTTCATCAGAAGACTTTCAAACTGTATTTTTCGGATGATGATTATGGATGATGACCTCGGTTAAAGTGTAGTGCACAGCCACTGCCCAGAGCCTTTCTATAGGAGTGTCTGGGACTGTCTCATCCTCTGTGTGGGAGACATGCTTCACGTCAATGTTGACTTCTCCTATATTTAACCAAAATCACAATCTTTCCCTGCATAAAATGAAACATGTTAATCACACTTTAGTCGCCAGGGGGAGATATAATGAGAAAACTAATCAAATATGTTTTGCAGATATGTTTATGTTTATATGAGTTCAATAATGTTTCTGAGATTCAGGAGATAAAAACATTTAGGAGACAATGTTGCATCTTGAAACTATGAAAAGCAATAATTTCTCTAAATTGTTTTGAAGCTATAAATAATATTTTCCCCTTAACAACGCAGTGAGGATGGAGCACATGGAGCCGGTCCAGGTGCTCTCCCTCAGCAGAGCCCGGCAGGGGGAAGTGATAAAAAAATAAAAAACATAATAAAATGATTATAATGCAACATTGCTGCCAACTCGATGCAGAGCCGAAGTCCTGGAGCCAAAGAGTAATGTAATAAACATCAACCACCACCACCCCCCCACCCCCCATCTGCCCTCATCATGCAGTGTCTTCCTCCTGCTGCTGCTTCCATCAAAAACACAATTACACCGCTGCATACTGCTGGAAATCCCGGCTACTACGCCACTCTGCCAGCTGAGCCACACAGCTACCCGCGCTCACACACCTCTGGTTATAGATAGACTGCTGGTGGTGAGTTTCCACAGGCCAGAGAGCAGACGGACTGACCGAGCTGTATCATATCTCTAACACTATGAGGCCGCACAAACACAAACACGTGAGCTGGATGACTGGCTTAGTAGTCTTGGAGCTCAGCTGCCAACATGCAGCTGACAGCTTCGGAATAGAAACATGATAGTGGCAGACAGAGAGCTATTTCTACACCTGGTGTTAATTTGATTTTACTGCTGGTTAATACAGGCATGTGTGTTCAAATCAAAGTCAGAGACATTTTTCATTTGAGGCCTAAAGGAAAGACATTAAACTAGAAAATCTTGTGTAAACTTTGGATTTCCAGTGTTACACTCCTGGGTCGGGCTGGCAGGAGGGGAATGAACAGATTTCTGATTTCTTGCCAGGTTTCCAAACCTTAACCTGAGCTGACTCCAGATTTTGATACATTTTATAATCGAATCTGTGTGGAGGTTTTTCCTTGACTTTCTTCTCTAACTCTAACATTAATACACAAACATCTGTTTGCCTTAACTATGCCAAAAAATTCAATGGCATTTTAAGGCCCCATATCGTATAAAGGTAAATGTCCATGTCCTCTTTGAATATAAACCCGCTCTAGGTTCTATATATAGATGAAACGGTTACCGGTTTCACACTATACAACGGTAGAAATGGCAGACGCTTAGTATCACTGTTTTAGTATTTACCTGGTTTAACAGCACCGTGCCCTACAGGTGATAGGTGTGTCTACAGTGTCTGTGCTCTGAAAGATGTCACAGCACTGAAAAAAAAAATCTAGTTCTATATTAATACTGTGAAAGTATCAAAACGCTCAGTCCACAGAGAAATGCACACAGCCTGTATTCAGAAACTGGGCCTTAGAACAAACCGTCAGGACTTCTAGAACTCTGATGTAACAACAAAGCAGTCACCGCTCTCAGCCATGCCCAAAGTCCCGCCCACCTGAACCCACCATCCAACCTTGCAGGATTTGGTTTCTCTGAGTGTTTACCTCAAATCTGCTATATTTTTATTTGACCGATTAGAAAACAGTCAGCAACCTGTTGTTACTAGAGCTCCAGAGAGAAGCCTGAGAGAGGAGATGTAAAACTACATTGTGATGGTGTTTGGTTCTTAAAACCACAAATATATCTTCTTATGGATCAACACTTCAAATAAAACACAGGAGGAAGGTGGAAGATATGGGACCTTTAACCTTCAGGTAATTTTTTGTGATATTCTTTTTTTGTTTGCTTGTTGTGTGTTTTTTTTGGCTGTGTCTGCCTTTATCATAGAGCTGACAGCAAAGACAGAGACAGAGAGAGCAGACAGATTCCTTGCTGGATGTGAAGCAGGTATGTCATGGTTCATGGTGAGCATCTCAACCACTTTAAAAGCAGTCAATCCCCCTAAAGCACCTGCAGTAAATCTTCTCTTCACAAATGAAGTGAAAAGCCTCTCTAGAAAAATGTTAGTATATCCTTCCTAGCTGAGCATCTACCTTTTAGCAACAGGTCACATAGTTAGTTGGTTGAAGGATCCAAGATCATGAATAATGTTTTTCTTGGACTAAAACTGTGTATTGACACATGATGTCAGAGAGAGAGTATTTCTATTGATCCTCTTGGTGCTTCTGGAAGTAACTGAAATCATTTCTTTCTTACAAGTAACTATAGCTCATTATGTCCCCTAATATTCCAGGTGTTTGTACTAAATGGATGGAAGAGAAAGGTACTCTATTCCACTGTCTGTGGGAGTGTCCAAATATGATGATTAAGAGATGTTTGATACTAAAGTCCCTTTAAATGTCAAAATCTGTGTTCTTGGAATATATCCAAAGGACTTTGTACAAACATTAAAACAAATTAAACTTCTAGACTTTGGACCTCTTCACTCCAGAAGAGCCATTGCACTATGTTGGAAGAGTGTGGATGCTCCATCAATGAGAATGTGGACAAAGGAGCTTTAAGACTATGTTGGTCAGGGAGATATTTTTGTTTTTTTATCTGATATTAGTGCAAGTTGAGTGTGAGTGTATGTGGATGTGTGAGTATGTGTAATGTTGGTATTTTTGATCCTAAATTTTTGTATTGTTGCTGCATGTTGCAACCTGATAATGAAATGATAATAAATATATAGTGGAAATAACAGTTTAAAAACATAGATTATAAAACATGTAATATATAATTAAGTACAAAGATTAAATGTCTAAATGAAGGCAGTGGAGAATAGAGCAGTTTTTAGCTTCTTTTTAAAGCCAGTTACAGTTTGCACAGATGTGATATCCACTGGGAGCTGGTTCCAGCAGTGGGCAGCAGAGTGGATGAGTGCCATTTCTGTTTTAAGTTTTAACTCTAGGCACCACTAGCTGACCAGCTCCTGCAGATCTTAGAGACCTATTGGTGGAAAGGAACTGGTGGAAAAGAACAAGAAAAGGTGCAACACACATTTACCCTTTTCTGTGAGAGCTTGCAGTTTTGTCCAGGCCTTGAAATACTGTGGGAGCTTTGGAGAGATGATGCTTTGAAATCTTGCCCTTTTTCTTAATAAAGTAATCCACGTCGGGACCAGTGATACCAGCCTGGGGCAAATGAACCTTTACCTCAGGAAAGCCAGCTTGCAAAAGCCATAGCGACATTCTTCTTTGTCCCTGCTGGGATCCAAAATCTCACCAAAGCATTTTGAAACTAATCCCCAACTCTCGCTAAAATATGTTTCGTGGACTTCAGATGACAGTTGTGTTTTACTTATAACCTTATTGAACTGACCTACATTCACACATTGTCAGTATTTTCTAGCTTGTATTATTTTCTGCATTATTTGTTAACAGCCATTGGTCCACAGCAGTTTAATGTTGGTGGAGAAAGATCACAAGGATATTTGACATAAATCTCTGCTGGTCAAAAAGGAAAAAACTCAACATTCTGTACATAAACATACAGAGTGTGATTTACCTTGTTCTCTGTGTGGTTTAGATCAGGTGTCTTGGCTGTGGCGTCCAGATCAGTCACTCCTCTGTTGACGTTCAACTCCTCCGCTGCTACCACCGCTGCCACCTGGCTCACCTCTTCTGCATCAATGTCCGTCTCCTCAGCGACGGTCGCAGTCTTCTCTGCGCCTGTTAGCTCCCGAGCTGAGCCGAGGAAAGTACACACACATACAGGTGGATAAGCACGCACACCTGCATACACACATGTGGGCATGAGCATGTACACACACACACATGAGGTGGACACACATGAATAAACTCGAGTAAGAAACATCATACAGCCACAGTATCATATATGACTATATAATTGAATAAGATTCAATGTTTTAGCTGTTTAATAGTACAACTCTTAAGCAAATAAACAGTGAAGTTAGTCAACACATAACCACAGAAAGAGCTATAAGACATTGCAAATATAAATATACAACTCTTTCCTGGGAGTTTCCATTTTGTGTTTTGAGCATTTTAAACAGCATACCGGTTGTGGTTAATGCATTTTTAATGGGACAAATTGGTCCAAATGGGATACAGTTTGTGGTTTCAATGAAGCAGATATAATCAACAGTGGAGTTCAACAACATTAACAGTATTAAATCAACACACTGAAACAAATTTAAAAAAAAATCAAATCAAAAGTCTTAATTTCTAGAGAAAGGTGTTGATTTTGAAAACCTCCAACAATTATAACACTGTCTTTGTCTTTGGCGGTCCAAACCATGTGGAACGTTTTACTATTTCAAGTGTTTTTGATTTGCCTCACCAGAACAAAACACTGTTTGTCACATTTGCTGGAACTCTTCTTCTCTCCACTACAATGCCTGAAGTTGTTGGCTGCGTATCACAACCTCACCCGATTCAAAGTAAACTGTATGAGTGGAGAACTATGAGATGCCAGAACTCTGGTACAGTTTTAATTGCATTTTCTTGTTTAAACAAAGTTATAAACAACTGCCTATGAGACAAAATTGCATTAGCTCTCTGCCAACTAAAAATAACCAGGTGTACCAGGCGCTACAGGGACTGTGGTCACTTAAGTGGTAAAACTATTTCTACACAAAACAGATGGCAGGTACTAATATTTCCACAAAGCTGCCTCTAACAGACCCCTGAGAAGTTCCAGGAAAAATAAATAACTTTCAAATCTGAAAACTACTCAAAAGTAATCAACACATTTATGGGCACTCGTGTGAGAATTCATACTCCAAATAAATTGGGGGCAGCATATTATCAGAAAGTTGGGGTGTCCGCACCTATTGGAATAAACAAGCAAATCCTTGTCCCTCCCCCGTCCCCGTTCTCTTTGACATTTTTGGACTGGCAATCGGGCATGCCAGGACAAATCCCAGTGGGACCCGGCAGCAGTGGACCAATATGTGCCTGTCACTCAGGGTGCGCATGAGAACGTACTGTGTGCATGTGCAGTGGCTGGGTCCACTGTCCAAAGACAAGCAAGTTTCAACCCTGACCATCACCCGCATGTTGAATGAACATTAGCTTGAATAAATCTAACCTCAGCACAGGGTAGTTGTTGACATGTTGCCTGCATTGACTGAGGGAGTGATGTTTTCCGCACAGGTTTATCTGGCCATCTGATTATGTCAGATTATGTCCTTCTTTGGTTATTATTTGACTGACGATGGCGATTTCACACCTAGTCTGCCCAGTCAGAGAGACTGGTAGGATGTAGTGGTGGCAGGAGTAAAGGATGAGCCACAAAAGGTCAAGAAACATGAGAGAGAGGGAGAACAGCTGGAGCAGCAGCATCAACAGCTGAGCTGAGGAAGGAGTGGAGGAATATCGCTGAGAGAGGACGACTGCAACGCAGGTTTATAGCTTCTTAAAAATAACTTAAAAAATATTTAAATGAGGACTTCACAAATTCTTGACGATTCAAAGGAGTACTGCTGTGTTTATTTCGTGGCACTGATCCAACATTTAGCAGGGCGTGGCCAGATGTTTAGTGAAGCCAATTTTATATGAAAACATTATAAGAACAGTTTAACATCTTGGGAAATATATTTATTTACTTATTTACTTTCATGTCTGTGCGTGCAGTATGGAGCTGGAGTCAGGACAGGGTTAGCCTAGCTTCACATAAAGGAAACATCTGGTCTGGCTTTCAATTTAGATCAAAGAGACATCTGGCAACACCTCTTAAGACTGCTAATTATGTTTTATTTAATCCATATACATTTTCTTTAAGAAGAAAAAGAAATTTAAAGACAACAGTTGTGTACAGTGCTACGTACTGTAACTGTTTCAGTTTATCTATCTGCACTGCCTGGTATGAAATTCTAGGGAAAGAAACCAAAAAGTATGATTACAAATATGTGAAACTATTTCTTATTTCTCACATGTGAAGACAAGCTCCACAGTAGAATTACTGAGTCAGGTAACGTGTTGTTTAAACAGATAAAAAGATGGTGGGAAGTGCATAAGAAGCTGAGATTGAAAAGAAAATGGTAAAAGGTGACAGTAAGCCTGGTTGTTAAAGAAAAGCTGGTGGAGCTTTAAACAGGAGGTGACATTACTCTCCATTTCCTGATCACCACAGTACTCTTCCTCTGGCTCCTCTGACTCTACTGTTATATTCTCATATCCTCCTTTAAGCTGCCAGGTCCCTACTGAAAATCTGGGCCCATATTCACAAAAAATCTTAAGGCTAAAAGTAGCTCCTAATTTGCTGATTTCAGGGAAACTAACTTTAGGACTCTATTTTTCTGACGACTTACGAGGGAATAATGATCGTTGTGGAGTTTTTGAAGGATGCAATAAAATCTCCTACCAACCGAAACAACCCAATCAGTGCGGAAATTAAGTGTCTGGCAACGCTGCGCTACTTGGCAACAGAGACAGGCTGATCTATTCACCAAACAATAAATGCAGCCTGACCTACATTGTAGGACAGTTCATAGGATCTCCTTTGGATTTTCAACAACTACAGAGAAATAAAGCAGCTTCATGGTCTGTCTACCCGGTGTGATCGGTGCCAGAGATGTAAGCATGTACAAATTATTGCACCATCACAAGATGAGGAGGTATTTGTAAATAGGAAATCAAAATCACACCATACACACAGGTTGTAGTGATGCTGTCTGTACAGTTGCAGACATTGTTGTACAGTGTCCAGGATCTACGCATGAGTCATGGATCTTAATGGAGAGTGACCTGAGGCAGCTGTTTGAAAGGATCATATTCCAGCTGGATGTCACCTGGTGGGGGACTGTGGAAATCTTCTCACACCCCAACCCAAAGGTGGGACCACAGCTACATTTCAACAGGTACAGGTACAACAGGCTGTAGCTATTAAGCTGCCAGTGAGGTTTAGTTAGGTCGTCTATGACAGATGAGCTTTTTATTGTAAGTTTTTATTGTAAAATTAAATTCTCCCGAGTTGACACAAACCTGATCATACAGATGCATTTTGGAGAATGCACTACTTTTGTAAACAGCACAGAATATGTTAATTTTTCATTTGTATTTGTTTATTTCTCAGTGTTTTTTTTTTTTTTTTTAATTATTACTGTGGGATGTTGTAGATGCATTTTCAGTGGCACAGACAATCTTTCATCAACCATTGGCTGTGCTTCCTGCAAGCGAGCTCGTCCATGAAAATTGACGTCAGCCATAGCAAAGGAGTCATACTCTTAGCTTAGGAGTTTTCACTTTTCCTTAGTAAAAGATGGTCTCAGCAGCTTTGTGAGCAGCAGCAACTTTTAGTTAAACACTTTCAGTGTGACTTAGGGGTACTCTTAGTGGTAAGATAAAATGCTTTGTGGATACGGGCCCTGATCTTTTATCTTCCTTTCACCCAAATGAAATCTGACTTTAATGGAAATGGACAATTACACTAAATGTTTAACTGTGCTTGATTTGCCTTCCCACACATTTTCTTTTTTTTTTCATCAAACTTCAATTCAAATAACTCACACACACTTTTAAATTTGCTCAGTTATTCAATATGTATTTTGGTGCCCATATCTAGCCGTTTCCTTCACGCTTCCTGTCCTTTCCTTCTTTCATCATCATTGCTGCTCCTTCTCCTTCTACATCATACCTCCGCTGTCCATCACACCTCCACCATCTCTTGTCTGCCTCTTTTTCCCATATAAACTTGACTTCTTCCTCCAGTGCACGCAGCTATTAGCGCTGTCCTGCCCCTACACTTAAACCTTATATCCAACAATCTGGCACAAGCACACTGTGGCCTCTTCTCCCTCCTCAAAATCCTCATCCTTGATAACCTGCTGCCAGCACCAAGCTGACTTGTCTCTCCATCACCGCTCCTCTTCCTCCTACTTCCTATCCAGATCAGTGCTGTGCTGCCCTTCCTCCTGCTTTGTGCTGCTGACATGTCTTCCTGCCCTCTCCCACTTCACTTGCTCTGACTTAGATTTTTAATTCAATTTAACTGACAGAAGACAGAATAACTGTCTCTTTGTGAAGAGACAGTTATTCATTTTACTACATTACAACATTCAAATAGAGAAAGGTGCAGATATGAGCTTTGCACTTTGAGCTCTGTATGAACTAAATAAAAAGACTCAAATAGAACAGCAAGGAAGCTGCGAGGATACCAAATGAATGTGAATTGTGTGAGACATGGAATAGAAAAAAAGTACAACATATGAGCAGATTCAATTACTTTGTGTGAAATGCGGAACTGAAACATTTCTTGAGTTTAATGCAAAATATACCCAACAGTGGTGAGCACTGACACTGACAGCAAGAAGGCCTTTCTGTGTGGAGTTTGCATGCATGGTACTTTGGCTTCCTCCCACAGTCCACAGACATGTAGGGTTAGGTTAATTGGTGGCTCTAAATTGCCTGTAGGTGTGAATGTGAGTGTGAATGGTTGTTTGTCTCTGTATATCAGCCCTGTGATAGCAAACTGTCCAGGGTGTACTCCGTCCTCGTCAGCTAGGATTGGCTACCCTGCCCGTGACCCAAGTGGTATGGCTAATGAATGAATATTTCATGTTTTTAAATGACATTTCAATCACACATAAACTCTTGAGCCATTGTCAATGAAATGTGGTATTTCTCACATAGGTTCTTGATAGGTTAGGGGCTTGTGTCTATCGTCTATGTTGTTGCTTTTGTCTCAGGGTCATCAACTGTGCTTGGCCCTCCATTAGTAGATCTTTTTCAAGTTTTTATTTTGGTATTTTGCCTTACTGTGAAGGTTAGTGGCCCAGATAGACAGGAAAAATATGGAGAGAGAGGGAGAGAGAGGGGGATAACATGCAACAGAGGTACAAAAAAATCTAATTGGAGACATTCCAATTATATGGTTCATGCATCCTAGACCACTAGTATATTGTTTTTATTTTAACTTGTGGGGTTAGGCGAACTGAGTAACATTACTATCCTGTTTGTGTTAGAGGTCATTTGTCCCGTCAACTAAGTTATTGGCCTAGTTGTCATTGCAATCAACAAATACTGATGGATTGTTGGTGCTTCATATCTTACTGTAACTTATTATAATAAAATCTACTGTATGTGAGGTGGTTTTATGTATCTATCTATTTTGTTGCATTATTTATGATGTGTATTGGTTGTGTTGACTACTCTTGCAAACCAAATTGCCCCTCAGGAACAATAAAGACTTTTTTTTAAAATCTAATCTAATCTAATATAGGATCATAATGTTAGTATATCTTGAATATGCAGTATAAAATAATTCATCTTATCTGCTAATGAATGGCACATTGCAAACAGTGTGGTTTGTTTTTCTTGACATGTCCTTTCGAGTATATCCAGTACAAACTACTTTGCTCCCTGGAGATAAAGACGCTATAATAACATCATACTTAATTGAATGATTTGCCTTATTTATTTAAGTTACTCACCACTAAAACTACTTAAAGAAGTGAAGCTGGATTGGAAACAAGTCTAAAAAAGCCTAAATAGCTTGTTCAGGTAAACGTTTTTTTGTTCTGTAGATTTATTCCACAGACGACATTAACATTAGTGAATATTGCTGACACGCCATTAAGAACCTTCATCATGTATCCTGCAGGCTTTAATTCAGTGTTCAGTACTTAGCGTTCACTGAACTGCTGAATGGAAGTGCCTGCGGCGTGGTTATGTCTTATGCTAATGTGAACTGTAATGATAGTTTGTCCACTGAGTGGGCATCATTAGTTCCAGTGATGTAAGCTTCTATACATGCTTGTTTGTTTGCCAATAAAATCAGATTGTTTATTTTATGTTGCAGAACTTTGTGCAATTATTCTGAAATACTGCAGAAAAACTTTTTTTTTTCTTGAGAACAAAACATCTCTTGCCCCACACTTTTTTCCCTCTCCTCTTTTCTTCTGACTCCCTGCTGCTCGGCCTCGTTCTCCATCCTCTCATCTCTGTAATCCACTTCTACATTTCATCTTTTCTTGCTCCTCTGTTCCTTTTTCCTCTAATATCCATCTCTTCCTCCCCCTCCCCTGCGCTATCCCTGCTATCCAGATTTCCGTTCTTCTAATCCACTATCTCCCACTCTCCTATCCCTTCTCCTTTCATTGCCATGATAATTAGTTCTCCAGATAAGCTCATTGGTTGTGCATGGCAGCTCTTGTGTTGCCTAACACACCATGACAGCAAGTGTGCAAGTGTGTTTATGTGTGTGTGTGTGTACAGGATTGCATTTGTATGCATGTGCGGTCGTTTCACTGTGTGTGGATGTACAGTTATAGCGCGTGGGTGATCTCTGGGCTCATCAGCATGTGAAAGCCAGCTCGTCTCTGGAGGGCTGGAGGGGGGCGTGGAGATAACGTACCCCAGCCTGACGCTCTCACATCAGGGTGGGAGGCTGACCACTGCTGGCTGCTGTAATGACTGGAACGGTGGAGTGAAAGAGCCGAGCTTGTGGACTCTTCCAACTGCTGAATCTCCATGTCTGTCATCTCAGACCCCCCTCGGAGGCACGTGTCCCCCCGTGCCGCAGTGAAACCCATCCTGTCCAGGCATGAGGCAGCGGATAAAAGTAGCTCATCCCACCAGTGTTGTTGTGCAGTCTTTCTTTGGGTTGACTCATCCGTGACATTCAACCCAAGCATTGCACTCTCCTGCTTGCCAACTTGGGCACAATGCAGGCAGGAATTAGCACGTCTGTGTGTGTTTATGCGTATGTGTGTTTGTATGTGTGTTTGTGTTTGTTTTTGTGTGTGTGTGTGTGTGTGTGTGTGTGTGTGTGTGTGTGTGTGTGTGCATGTACAGCACAATCTGTTTGTGCTATCTGATGACATGTGACTATGACAATTGTGTAGGTGTTTGTGCGTGGTGGAGAATGTGTTGACAAGGCTTCGGATTTTGCATTATTTTTGGACTATACATTCAATTTCCACCATCTCCACTGTTTCCTTTATGATACAGTTTTTACACTTTTTTTTAGTTCTATTTGATGACCTAAAAATAAAAATCCGCCTGGGTTTGTTTATCTCGTCTCTCTAAAGGGATGACGGATGAGCTCTGCACCTCTGCTGAGCTGAAACCTTGTTCACACGGGGGTGGATGGATCCTGGCGGCTGCTCCCAGGAACTTCCTTCCTGACCCACTTCCCTACAATACCCCTTCAAATGATTTAAAGAGACACTGCAGCTTCTTTCAACTCAGGTTGTATTGTCATAGCATCATCAGTTCTGTCAGTAACGATAACATGAGTTAACTAAACAACTGCTGAGAAACAGGCTGTAAATCAGTGGTTTTCTGTCGGGCCATCTAAACTACTGTGTTTATTAAACATGGACCTTCAGGGAGAGAGGCCACACATTCAGTGACAACTGTTAATGCTGTCATCTGGGCAACTAAACTGATTGTGAAACAGAATGCATCGGGATCTGTCCCATTTAGCTCAGCAAATGACAATGACTGATTAATCACATCATTTGGTACAGTAGCTTCAGGATAAAAAGTAAATAACAAGTAAAAAGACAACAAGTTTAATTTTAATATTGTCTAAAGGCAGATGTCCATGTGTTGTTTGATTATAAAGCAGGTCTAGCTTCTATATTAATACTGTGAAAGTATCAAAGCCTCAGTCCACAGAGAAATGCACACAGCCTGTATTCAGAAACTGAGCCTTTAAACCAGCCGTCAGGACTTCTGGAACTTTGTGATGTCACAACAAAGCAGTCACCGCTCTCAGCCATGCCCCAAGCCCCACCCACCTGGACCCACCATCCAACCTTGCAGGATTTGGTTTCTCTGAGTGTTTACCTGAAATCTGCTATATTTTTATTTGATCACTCAGAAAACAGTCAGCCAATCAGAAGAGAGGCTCAAAGTCTCCTCTCTTCTGATTGGCTCACCGACCTGTTGTTACTAGAACTGCAGAGAGAAGCCTGAGAGGAGATTTAAAACTACATTGAGATGGCTTTTGTTTCTTAAAATCAGAAATATATCTTTTTATGGATCAAAACTTCAACTAAAACACCAGGAAAAGTGTAAAATATGGGACCTTTAACATATGTTGACGTAAGTTAATGTGAAGAAAAAGGTGTCAGCAATGAGTTTAACATTTGGTCAGGGAGCTACTTCAAAAAATACACTGATTTGAACCCACAGCCAATAGCCAGCTATAAAATAACATTGCAACTCTAGACAGTATATGTTTTGTTCTCAATTTTAAGAAAACATTCAAAAAATTTTCTGAACAGACTCCCTGTCTCCTCCATCAGCAACACTCATCTCTCTGGCACACTGAACTCTCAACTGTTATATCAAATCCACCCACATGTCTGACTGCCTCTGCATTTTCTCTGTTGCTCTGCTTATGCAAAAAAAACCCATGCATGTTCTGTTGTGTTTACCTCTGATAAATCACCTGCTGTGTGTCGTGTGTTTCTAGCCTTTCTGACAGAATTATACCTTGAACGTCTGAGTCCAACGTACAAATTGATGTTCAATGATAATCGAAGAATACAAGAACAGCTACTGATGAAAGTGTGATGACAAACTAAGAAAAAAACCCTCTCCTTCAAGAGAAACGTCTTTCTAATAGTCGCTGACTTCAAGATTGAAACATACTTTTTTCCTTTCAACAACTTTTATTAAAATGCAGCACTCCACAACAGACATTCAGCCTGCACTCTGTATTCCTCTTGTCTAATATCACCTTCTGATTCTAAGTTACTGTATAATTTAGAAGTGAACCAGCAGTAAGCACAGATCACTACATCTACTGAAAAACAAATAAGTCAACAAACTGTGTGGCAGGTGCATGTTGCTGTGTGTGTGTATGTGTACCTGTGATGGAGGAGTCGTTGCCGTTCTTCTCACTGTGGCAGTCCTCCTGTCCGTCCGCGTTCTGCTGCGTGTGCTGCAGACTCAGCTTATGACAAACCTCGAAGGCCTGGCCAACTGTTCGGACGATACGCATGGCCTGACTCTAGGTGGGCAGGGGACAGACGGACACATAAAGAAACACAATTGTAATTCTCAGAACACAATCTTTTACACTTTTATGTTGCCATTTGTTTCAGAACACTCATTACTGTCCAGCGTTTTGCAGTCAAACATTTGATTCCATGTTATGTCTTCTTCATTTCTATGCTGATGACACCCAGTTATATATTTACCTCTAAAGCTCACAGATCCTAGCAGCCTTGTTACCTCTCTCCTTTCAGACATTCTCTTCTCTCTTCACACTTCCTGTCAGATCTTTTTTTTGATTTGAGATGTTTTTTTTTTTATTCATGTTGTTCTCTTTTTCTTATGCTCAGGTACTTTGGACTTTTCTTTTGTCTGGTTTTAATTTTTCCTGTAAAACACTTTGTAACTTCGTTAAGAAAGGTTCTATATAAATTAAGTTATTAAAAATATTATATTACTACATTATTATTGCTTGGATTGAGTTTCTTTTCCTTATTTATCCTGCAACTCAGTTCTTATTCTTATTCTAAACAAAGGTAAAAGGTAAAACCTATCACTTCTCATGTACCTGGGGATTTTCCCAGAAAATACTACAGTCTTGAGCTTTTTTCCTCTGGTGTCAGATTTAGACTGGACCCAGATGTGCTGCAGAAATTAGTGCATTTTGTATCAATGAGACACAATAGACAGTTCATAAATGTAGGGCTCATATTCAGCTGCTAATTCAGTGTCATGTGAACTAACTGTTGTCTGTGTTTACTGTCCACAATGTAGTTTCTATGGATTTTTGTTTTATAACCTGGGGTGCATCGACTTGGATGTGTCTGCTTATCTCCCCTCTTTCCTCTTCCCGCCCCGCTCTGAAAAGGCAGGTCGAGTGAAAACAACTTAGGTGACTTCTATCTTGCCATCTGCCCTCCCTTGTCTGTCTTGTCAGACAGTAGAGAGGCGCAGAGGCAGAAAAGATTTCATTTTAAAGCACCAAGGCCTAGCCTCCAAACACCACTCCTCCTCAGCTGAATGAGCAGAACAGATGCATCATGGCCTGAGAGCCAGAACAGAATCAAGACTCTGCCAAAGGACAAAATCCTTTCTTGTCCCCATGATCAACTCTGGAGCAGTCTTAAAGTCTTGTCCCACAAAGTCTTCATAAAATCAGAACGTTTTGTGACCTCAGGCTCAGAATCAGATGAAAAAATATACTTTATTAGTTGCATCTGGGTGTTTTATTGCATTAAAAGCATGATCTACATTACTGTGACAAAAAATAAATAAACTAAAATTACCACACTGCAGTAGTATGCCTCCAAGTTGCGGGAAATATGGTCACAATCTCTCCTGCCTGAGTTACAACATTAAATAATAGCAGAGGTGTTTTTTCAGAACATTATGATGTCACAGTGAAGTTGACCATTGACCATTTGGACATGAAATGTCATCACTTTCACAAATTCACATATCAATTATGTCATAATTAGTGTGTGAATTTGTGAGTCATGGCCAAAACAGTGTTTTGTGAGATCACCGGGACGTTGACCTTTGAACACCAAATGCCAAATTTTAAGATGTTCCTTCAAGGTGTTGCTGAGATATCGCATTCATGATAATGGGATGGACGGACAACCCGAATACATAATACCAGAGACATAAAAACACAGTGACATCCATTGAAAATTGGTCGATGGACAGGACATGAGCCAGAGTAGAATCATTACATTTTGGTGCCGATCCATTTAAAGTGGCAGATCCAGGAATTATTTTACCACTTCTGAGAGAGGGTATTTTCATCAGTATCTCAGGAAATAATGTTTGGATCCTGATGTAAAAAATCAGACATATTAATGGTGTTGAGATCTATGACTTTGTACAGTTTGGTGCAGATCCATATTAATCTGGATCTCCGGATATGGAGAAAAAAAAGTCCATGCACAGCATTGTGTTTGATTGTGTGTTTTCCAGACAGTCAATGTATGCGTAAGGGGAGCCTCAGCCTTTGCTGTGTTCACTGTGTTCAATAACACCAGTTTCTACTCTCGTCCCCTGTATGAGTGCCTCTAGAAATGTCTTCAAAGGAAAACACATGTGTTTACTGTCAAGCTGAGGACCCGTATGGGGTGAGAAGACATGAATAAAGGGTCCATAGAGGAGGAAGAGGATGAAGCGGAAAGAGAAGACAGCACAGCATAGTAGAGAGACTGGACAGTGGGTCTGAGGAGGATAGTAATCTGGATCTCACAGACAAGTGGACGATTGTTTGGCTCCATTCTAGTTTTACGTCTTGATATGTTGACAGGCTTTCACTCTGTAGAGACAGACACCATGATGGTAAATTGAAAAATTCTGCCTAAACCACCTTTAGCTCTTTCCTCATTTGTCCCTCTGACACCTGTCTTCTCCTCTTTTCAAATTTTCTGGCCATAAGTATTAATATCCTGCAGTGGATAAGACAAATGGATCTGACGGCATTGAGGAAAAATAAGATAAACTGTTGTCAGTTGAAGAGAAAATTGCTTTGGAGCAGACAAGACATCAAACTAACAGCCATATAAAAAATACTGTCAGGTGCATTGTCTTGTGTGTTTAAGAACTTTATGGGGAGCAACTGCATTTGCACTTGTTATATGATAAGATTGTTCAGAGATGGGAATATACTGTTTCCACAACAACCTTCTATCCTTTGCTCTTTTCCTCCTCAGACCCACTGTTCAGTCTCTCTACGCTGTGCTGTCTTCTCTTTCCTCTTCATCCTCTTCCTCCTCTATGGACCCTTTATTCATGTCTTCTCACCCCATACGGGTCCTCAGCTTGACAGTAAACACATGTGTTTTTCTTTGAAGACATTTCTCATACAGAAGACGAGAGCAGAAGCCGGTGTTATTGAACACAGTGAACACACCAAAGGCTCAGGCTCCCATAACTCATACACTGACTGACTGGAAAACACACAATCAAAAATGTGCATAGACTTTTTTATCCTCTAAGTTTGTGTGTACCTTACTTTCTTTCTAAGCCCAAACTTTGACTTTTCAGTGGCCTTGAAGAAAAGAAATACACCATTTTACCCCAAACTGTTTAAGTGCAACCATTTCATCCAAATGTCAACATTTTTGCGGCCGTTTTTCTGGTTCTGGCACAAGATGATGGCGTCCCCATTCAACAACCCCCTATTTTTAATATATTAAACCTGAACACAAGTGTGCAGGGTTGGTGTGTAGTGGTAATATCAGCCTCTAGGTAAAAGGTGAATTTTTAGCAGGCACTTTGGATCCAAAACTGCAGCCGGCAGCTTCACCGTCTGGTCTTTAATCTTCAGTACAGTAAGCAGCAGAGAGTCCTTCCATGTGAGGGCACTGCAGAGGTCAGGGACATATCTTTAGAGCATATCAAGTATAAAGGCAAAAGCTAGTATGAGAATGTATGTATATTTAAATACCCTGAAGCCAGTGCAGGAAGTGAGGAAGAGCAGAGATGTTCTTTGCTCCAGTTAAACTCTGCCAGCAGCTTTTTGTAAGCTGCAATTGTTTTATGGACTTTTGGGGGAAACTGAAGAGCAATGTATTAGAGCAGTTAAACTGTAAATCATAACTATAGCCAAACTGTAATAAAACCTGAAATACTGCCTTTTGGTTGTCTGCCTCCGCCACTCAGACTAGTTTCAGGTTACATCCCTGTTTATCCAGCATCATACAAAATATGAACCAATTGTGTGACATTTTGTCATAGTTGCTGTGTGAAGTCTTGGGTTATGGCCAAAAAGTGTTTTGTGCAGTCAAACTGACCTTGACCTTTGACCACCAAAATCAATCAATCAGCTGATCTTTGAGTCCAAGTGAATGAAGGGATTCCCTTGAAGAGTTATCAAGATATTATATTCACAAGGCCAAAACCATGTTTTTGAGGTCACCGTGACTTTTGACGAAAATCTAATCAGTTCATCCTTGAGTTCTAGTGAATGTTTGTGCCAAATCTAAAGAAGTTCTGTCAAGATGTTACTGAGATAACGTGTCAACGAGAATTGGACGGGTGGGCCACCCGAAAACATTAAGCCTCCGGCTCTGACTGTCGCCAGCACGAAGACATGTCAGGAGCCAGCCTCAAGTGGCTATTGGAGGAACTGCAGTTTTTAGCACCTCTGTTGTCGGAGGGGGCTGCTTGTTCATACCCCCTCGTGTACAGACTGTCAACACTGGATTCTACATTTCCTAACTTTAACCGTGTACTCTTCTTGCACTTATTAAATACATGTGGCACTTATTGAACAGATGTAGTACTTACTACTTACACCAAGGTTTCCTACTGCACTGAAGCTTTAGTGATGTCCCTCACCTGTAAGTCGCTCTGGATAAAAGTGTCTGCCAAATAAGTAAATGTCAATGTAACCACAACCGCGATATTCCTTTTTACAATAACCAAGGAGTTTTAGTTGGTTGAACTGGGCTGATCAGAAAGAGAGTCCTTATATATTGTTAATCCCTTATACAGTAGATGTGTCCTGTCAGACTATTCACTGTTATTTACACCTTTGTTAAATGGATTGTCACTTCCAACTACCCACACACTTTATCTTTTCACTCACTTTTTGTCAGGATGGTTGTCCTGTATCTTGCCCTGAGCCAACTCTCCGATGGATCTCCAATTATAGCGGCTGACAAGACTTCTGGGAGATTTGTCACTCAAATGCAAAGACTGTATATCCTGCTGTAAAGATATGAAGTAGTTCTTAAGTTGGACATCTGTCACTATCTCTGTATGCCCCCACCCCCACCCCCCCCACCCTGTCTGTCAATTCAACTGAATAAATGCGCCCTCTCTGCATCTCCCTCTCTTCTCTATATATCAAGCTGCCAGACAGCTGGATCCGTGCAGCAGATAGGGCCAAGAGTCAAAAAGCCCGATGCATTATTTATCCCAGATTACCCACAGAGCTTCAGCTGTGCTTTCTCTGCCCTCTTGGAAGTTTTGGCACAAGCAAAGAGACAAAAAGGAATATAATGCAATCCAGAAAAAAGCAGGGTAAACAACGAGATGATGACTGGGGAGTTCCTCCTGATTAAAGCCTTTTCTCTGACTATCTCCTCTGGTGATGAGCACATTCATTCGGCTTCTCTCTTGATTTCCATGTTTACATATTCACCCCATCTCTCCGCGACTTACACATCCATCACTCTGCGCACAGAGGGTATTTATAGTAAGAGAGAAAGAGAGATTACAGCAATGGCTACCTCTGATTTATACTGTTCCCCCAACCAGATCCAACTTTAGACAAAGGGGGAGTTTTACTTCCACCAGTGACACAGTGGTGAAACTCCAGCTGATAACTCTGATAATCAGGGGACAGACTGACCTGACATTCAAATACTTTGCTCGCTTCAAGTGCATCAGTGGGAGGAATAATACTGGGCAGAGTGCGAGTTTGTGAAAGTTCTGCGGGAGAATATTTTCAGACTAAAATAGGCACTAATCAATGGACAGGTTTGTGTGTGAAAGCATGAAGTAGGTGAAGTGAGAAGAAATGAGTTCATGATGCCTCAGCGACTCTTCTGAACCATTAGCTCAATTTCCAACCTTTCCTGTGCATCATACAAACATACACCGTTACACACTACAACCTCACACTAGACCTGGGTTCCCAGATGGAAATGTGTCTGTAGCACTGAGTGTGAAAAACTGTCAGGTATTGAATGTTGCCATTGTGCAATTAGTTTCTAAGTGTTTCATAGTAAAACTAACCATTAATACAGCAGAGCAGCAGATGACACAGGTCTCTTGAACACACACTGAGCCCATATTTCACATGTAACAGCTGTCACGGGTTAATCTATGGTTGCGACAGCAGCAGAGAGTCCAGTCTGCAGGTTAGCGCCATACATTTCACTGTTAAACCGCTGCTGAATAATTACAAAATAAAAGTTTCTCTTTCTCTCTGTTTCTGTCCACATTTTGTCTTTCTCTTTCTACTTCCATGGATTTGTTTAAATGAAAATTAAACGCCAATATCATTTAAAACATTTTCTTTCTTAACAACCGGACAGCATTTTACAGTCATCCGAGGGTGGTGATGAGGGGTCGGCTAAGGCTCACTGAACTGTTCAGATAAACTAATGAGGCATTTTGGCAGGTAGTATTCAGGACATTGATGCCATGACAGAGATCTATTTTAGCACCAGGCGCTGTGTACTGACTACATCTACTGTACATCAGTACAGCCTGATGAGACATTTTGTGTCTGTCATTCAATCTCAACATGGGTAAAAGTATAATAAGCATTCGTCAGGTGAGGGTAGAATCTCTATTTGGACATTATAGCTAAATGTGGGACTGGTTGTCTGATGTTGTAGGATTAAAAAAAAAAAAATTAATCAATCATTCAGAATTATCTGGAGGGCCAGATATTATTGCTGGTGGTTCAGTTTTGGCTTGCAGGCTGCTAGTTGCCAACCAGTGGTCTAGACTCACAAAGACCATGAGTTGTAAACAGTGAAACAATGAGAGACAGAGACAAGACAAGTCTTTCTAGAAATTAAACTTTATCTTGATTCATTAAAAGTACACATAGACCAATAAAACAGAGGAAGTGTATCGACTTCTGCCTCTGATTAGATCTGAGTACTGACATCTCTTGATCAATATATCACACCACTTGTGTGTTGTGTCCGGTGAGAAGTAATATGACGCAAACACAAAACACACATACACTGCACGCATTGACTTGTTCCACGATTGAATTCAGCCTCTGCTGTAAAAGCACTGCAGCCTTGACAAAGAGGTAAAAAATAAATTAAGTATAGAAAGTAAAAACGAGACAGTGAGAGACAAAAAAGCTGAGGGCAGAAGGATCGTTACACTGAAATATGGATATTCAATAAGAAGTGATGAAAGGCTATTAAATCCAATTACCTTAACCAAGCAGTGTCGAGAAAAAAAACGAGTCCTTATCATCAATTTGTCTAGAAGTAGCCTGATGTCATTTTATATCAGTTCTCTTCAGTGTCAATGAAGAAACCATTGATTCTCAGCTTTTTTTAAACAGGCCCATTCTGGAGCTTTAACCACCTCAACTATTTACTATTTAAACTCTGCCCACGTTAAGAGACACATCCACCTCACTCCATCACTTCACACCCTTATACACGACTTCAAACTGTTTTATTTCTACTGTAGCTCACTCGCTACTTTCTGATGTCATCACCTTTGAGCAAATAAAAAAGTATTTCAGGATCATTTAATCTTTGTAATCATCCTTGAAGGCAGAATATTCAGCTTGTCATCTTGAAGCCATTGGCTGACACTGAATGACAGCATATGGTTGGAGGGCATCTAATCGAGGGGAGAGGGAACTCAATTAACACTTGACACAGTAACCACAGCTCTCCCTCCGTCTCATCGACCAGCTGTGGACAAGAGATGAGACTTTCTCCATCATAACTGTTAGATAAATAAATAAATAAAAGACCAAAAGGTGTTTTTTTTTTTTTTTTTTTTTTAAACGCACTGATGTCCATCATTTGTTGTTTTTATGTTGTTAGTCTAGTGGGCGTTAAGTGCATTTGCATAACTTCCATTATTAAAAAAAAAAAAAAGAATAGTGTGGCCTGTCAGTATAATTTTAACAATAACAACATTAAAAAAAAAATCACAGCCAGCTGCTACTTGCCACTCAGCAGCAGTGATGGGATGTTTTGTGTTGTAGTCTATTATCAGGTTTAAAAGACCATAACTGGGTTTTATGCTTTGTCTTTAATCACTGCGCTCAGCACTGACATCAAACAGAGAATCTGACCTGAGGATGAAAGATCATGGAAATGGCTTAATCCTCTGGGGATAACGAATGTGTTCAAAAACACTAACCTGATGGTGAAGCTGAAGGAAATATAACCAGAATTAATCCTGTGGGATCCATGACCATTGTTGGGGCTGTAGTTATAGACAACAGAGTGGAAGGTGGAACTCAGAATCAGTAACATTTGTTCAGTGTGCAGAGACGTGTTAACAAAATGTATTATTTATTTATCAGCCGGCTTAAATCCACACTCCAACTCAGGGTTTTCAACCTTTTATGGCCAGGGATCCTGTCTCCTGTCTCAAGCCCGGGAATTGGAGAGTTTTCAAGCTATGTGAATATGAGCACCGCACAGTGTTGCACTCCATCCACAGATTGTGTGTTTACAAAAAAAAAGAAAAAAAAAAAAAAGGTGATAACTTCTCATATATCAGCCTGAAAAATTCTGATTTACTTGGGCGTTACGCCGGAATTTGAAATCAGACCTGATCAGTGAAAACGCACTGAAATGCTGTCATGTTAGGGATTTATACACAGCTGAGGCTACGTCCACACTAGTATACCATTTTAAAATGAAAATGATCTTCGTGTGTGCGTGTCAATGCAAACAGGAAGCAGACTGTTTACTCTGCATTTGGTTAGCTGCACAAAATACTACAAACAAGGAACAGCAAAGACAGTTTAACTGAACAGCTGCTGCTAGCAAAGACAACATGGTCTGTACTTCGTTATCCATGTCGCTTTCACCACTGGTAGTCAAGGCTTTTGCCCCTTTCCCCTTTTGCCAGTCTCGACTACAATGCAACCCTGGCGTTTTCAAACTAAACGAGATCAGCAGTGTTTCCAAAAGTCTTTTCAGGGCTCAGAACTCTGGAGTAATGTGAAAACAGGAGGAAATGTAGGAAAAGGCGTTTTAAAACGAAAACGCAGTAGTGTGGACGCAGCCTGAGACAGCATTCCGGTGAAGGACGCATTCGGCTCTGCTCCCCCTGCCCCTCTCCTGGGCAGATCTCCACCTCCTGTCTACATACGAACCCCTGATTCAGCAACAACCAGCTTCAACCAAAACACTGAGGAGACGGTCTGATGAGGCAGACCGAGCTAAGACAGATGCTTCGAGTGAAAACACTGGGATGTTCTATGTGGGCCACACATGGAGGACAGTCTTACACGCTGTATAATTGACTACATTAACTTCTGTGTGGAGAACACTGTGCCCTGTACGTGGGTGCAGTGTTTCTCCAACAACAAGCCCTGGGTCACAGCTGATCTGAGTGGAGGATTAATGAGGGTGAGGACTGTAACAGGACGAAGATGGAGGAGAAACTTTAACTAAACAGCATAAGTGATGTCTGGAGAGGCATGAGGAGTGTCTCAGCAGCAGACAGTCGGAGGGGTGGGGGTATGTGGGGGGGGCAAACAGGGACCACTTCTGAAGGCTTTCTATGACTCAGTAGTGGCATCAGCTATCTTTATTGCAGTTGTGTGCCAGGACAGTGGCATCAGCGGGGCTGAGGTTGTCCCCTGGACACCGTGGAGGTGGCGAGTGAGAGGAAGATCTTGGACAACGCCTCCCGCCCCCTGAAGGGAGTCCCTGTGTGCCCTGGGCAGCTCCACCCACGCAGATCCTTTGTCCCTACAGCGGTCACACTCTATGGCAGAAGTCACAGCTGGCTCTCACACTCACATCTGGACTATAGAGGCAGCCTCAGCCTCCCTGCATGAGTGCTCTATAATTATTACTAGTATAATAATAATGATTTAATGCTATATGCCATATCTATTCACACTGAACCGCTCAACCCCATGCTGTGTGTACTTGTCACTTTGAAACAGTTACATCTCAGCTCTTAAACTTTTTGTTGTGTGTATAGTACATTGTGTATTTATGTAGTTATTTATGTCCTTTTATCTTGTGCTTTCATGCTGTTTTGTATTGTCTGATTTGTGTTTATATTTGCTGCTGTAACAGCGAAATTTCCCTCCGTGGGATCAATAAAGTGTCTTCCATCTAATTCAGTATTCTGATGAAGGCTCCCTGGTTTCTGCTCTCGCTCACTTCAGTTCTACATAACAGAGGCCAGGTCATTCATTAGCTTCCTTTAAACTGTCGATTCGAGGAAGAAAGGAGGGAAAGAGCGAGAGCGCATGGGTGACAATGGGAGAGAGAGAGACACGCACACAAGGCCTGTCTAAGTGTGAGAAGTGATAGGCCACTAAAGTCTTTTTATGCTGCCGTGATTTAAAGCACAGCCATTTTTTCACTGCGGGTAGTTAAGAGGGAAATAAAGTCTGCTTAATCTTGTACTCAATCTTACACTCGCAACCTTCCACACGTCAAAACACACTTGCACAAAACCACACACTGCTTCGGATGACACTTTTACTGCATGTTTGATATGTATATCCCTTTTTCATTATGGCAGAGTGTTTCATTCTCTTTTTGTCTTGCTCAATCAATTTTCTGAAACTTTCCCCTTCTGTCATTGTGTCACTTTTTTATTTTTTACCTTTTTTTTTTTAATTTTTTTTTTTAACTTTCTCTTTACTCTCCTCTTCATCTCCTCTCTTTCCTTATGGCACATACTTGACTGAAAATGCTGGTTAGTAATTATGTTAATGTGCTCACATAATGTGATTTATGGACATGTTAAAGTGAAAACACTTATTTCCAGCATCTCCAAAGACGTTAAAAGACAGAATTATACTGGATATGTATGAATACTGTTTGGACCTAATGTTCTATTTTATCATCATAAAATTATTTTATAAGTTTTCTTATATTTAAAGCTGCACAGATAAATATTTTTATATATGTAATGACTGAAATGACTGTTATGTGATGTGTCAATTGGAGTAACACATTCCCAGATACATATAGGTGACACTTAAATTTAAGAGCCCCTATTTGGCACTTAATTATCAGTATATAAATAATTAATAAATGGTTTGTACAAGGGGTGTTGTTATGTACCGGTATTAATAATTGTTAAGTTATAAGTACTAATACTTTTGTTGTACTGGTTACAACATATCTAGCTAGCCAAATAACGGGCTATGTGAAAGAATACCTGTAGGAAATGGGAAGTTTTATTGTGAAGGTTTGTAATGAACGTGGCAGCAGTTGCCAATAAAGCAGTTGCTGAATAATTAAAAGATTATTTTCTTTTCCAGTCATAATGCAAACCGTGATATTTAAAGGAATAAAATGTCAGATGTTAGGCCTTGTGGATCTTTTGTTTATCTGCCGACTTTTAAATGACTCCATATAAAAGCTAATAATAAATGTTAGAGAAATAATAATTGCACCGTGTTGACTGGATGAGTAAATAGGCGACATATTCCATGTTCTGCTATATCAGCCTCGTAAAGTGGAACTATGGTAATGAGTTTACAGCTTGTTGTGATTCCCCCAAGTGGCCAAAGAGATCCCTCACAGTTGAACCAAATTAACTTTTCTTTACTTTGTTAACTTTGTTTCTTTGCACCAGTGCAAGTGTTTTCGTAGCGCAGGGTGTCCTCCTTCTGTCAATCACCAGACAGCCACAACAAAAACATTTCCCCACCTAAAAAACAAACCCTCAAAAACAAACTATATTAGAAACTCAATGATAACTGTTTGAAACAATGGCAGCTCCTTTCAAGCTGAGTTTTGCCTCAAAACATAATGAAGTTTTCCATTAAAATCAATATTTCCCATTGTGTGTCCATCACCACTATACTGTAAAAAAGATAGCTTACCAGCTTACTAGATAAAGTTACCAGCTTAATGGCTTAAGGGCCATTGTTGCCCCAGAGAATTTTGGTATGTGTCAGTTTCCATTTCGTCTTCCGAACAGAATGTGTGTGCATGCGTGTGTGTGTGTGCGCGCTCATGTTTCAGTGTCGCTCTGTCTGTTATAGATAACGAGGCGGTGCGTGCTTCACCCGGCTAACCCCTGGACTTCAGCATCAACTTCTACGAACTGGCAGCTAAAGAGGAAAAATGAGCACATTTTCTATCCAACTGTGTCACACAACTGGACTCTGTTTGGATTTTGTCTCTGCTTAGCTCTGCAGCAACACAACCTCTCCAAACCGACTAAAAACTTGCTCCTCAGACCTCAACACTGACAAGACTGCGATGCCCGGAGGTATCACTGCTGCTCGACAGCCGTGTGTCTCTTTATTGGAGGTTGTCAGGATGTGACTCAGACAGTGACATGATTTAAGAGTGGAGGAGGAGGAGGAATTGCTTTAAACACTACGCAACTAACAGACTGTGAAAACACTGAGAATGACACACTTTGGCTTTTCCCATCTCGCCATAACACAGAAACAAAGTTTGATGAGTTGGTTTTTGCAACTTGTGCAAAAACAAAAATTCTGACTCTAAGTCTTTTTCTTCTTACATTAATTTTGTCAAACCTAATCTGGTTCATGCTACTGAAAAATAATGCTGATAAAGTTGATGACATGATCCTTTCTTTTCTTCTGGCAACAACATATTACACACTGATGCACTTGCATTAGAAAAACTGAATGTGCAGTCAGAGTCTAGAGTCTAAAACACACAAGCTATGATATTTTCATTTTAACTTGTAAGCACAGCCACTGAGCAGCTGCACTCTGGTGTTAAGTGCCTTGCTCGAGGGAACCAGAACCCCACTGGAAAAAATGGAGATTGGTTTCTTGGGTTGCATGTGTCTTCAGTGGCACTGCTAGTTAAGATTCAAAAAGAGCATCCTACTACTAACAATGCAAAGAATAAAATCTTTTATGGTCCCATATAGTATAAAGGTAGATGTCCTTGTGTTGTTTGATTATAAAGCAGGTCTAGGTTCTATATTAATACTGTGTAAGTATCAAAGCGCTCAGTCAACAGAGAAATGCACACATCCTGCATTCAGCCATGACCTGAGCCTCTCTTCTCATCTGTGTGTAACTACAGAGAAAAGACTGAGAGAGATGTAAAACTACACTGAGATGGTTTTTAGTTCTTAAAACTTTTAGGGTAAAATATGTGATCTTTAAACCTGACCATCAGTGTGTTCAACAATCCCAACAATCAAATACCTAAATGCCTCATGGGATTTCCCTTAAGAGTTTCCTGTTTCAGACACTTACTCTGAGTTTTCAGAGCTTGGTGTTTGTGTCTAAACCCAAGTGGATCCAGTGAACACAGTCGGAGTCAGGCCACATTTTTCAAGAAGAGCTATAGACCTCGACCCTGAATCAAGCACTGCATTCATGTAACATTTCAGGGATTCATCACAGGTCAAAAGGTGAAAGCATAAAACAGGTCTCCTGCCTGTCGTACCTTCTTCTTGGACTTGAAGACGTTACAGCGGAAGACATTGCTCTGTCCGTCTCTGGCGATGTAACTGAAGATCTTCAGATCCTGGGAGTCATGAGACACATAGAATATCCTGAAACAGAGAATAAAATAGGTCAGACATTCAAAGAAATAAAAAGGATTATGATGCAAAACAGAATTGCAGCCTGGCAATGTTTCTAAATGTATTTTAAGATGCAAAATCGGCACCAAGCCTGTTTCTCTAGGGTTTCAATGTGACAAAAATAAATAAAGGTTAAGGAAGTTGTGATTTGACTATGGGGGGAATCAACTATCAACTATTCAAATTAATTGGCAAGTACAGACTTCCTCATAGATTTCTCTAATATTTATAAGGGAATATGGGACAAGAAGCTCAGTGACACACATTGAAAGCCAGGTTACCTTCAATCCCCAGTAAAAATAATACTTCAAATGAAAACAGTGTGAGGAGGAGACAGGAGGTAATACTATTATAACAAACATTTTCTTGTGTGAGGCGGATGCAGGGGGAACTAAGTTTGAGACAAAAATAGAGTTCTCTTGGTGGGGAGAGATTGGATGCTACTGACAGTGAAAAGATTTACAATATCCTGCAGAGCAGGTAAATGGGAAGAAATAAGTTTGGGAGCAAAAGAGATAATACACAATAACCTGAAGAAGGGGGAACATTGTATGAGTTAAGCTCCACACTTGATCTAATTTATGATGACAAAAGAACACAGCTGGGCAGATAAAACACTGCAGATCACAATGCAGTGACTGAAAGCCACTGGAAATTGTCGTGGTTAGAAAGTGAAAGTTAGTCTTTCCCCCATGAATCCTGTATTATATTTACATCTGGTGACTGAGGAGGTCATCCAAAAGATCTTTGATGTCATGAAACCAGCAGCGTGTCTGTCGGACGCTGTAACCCTGTCTTTTACCAATTAGAGCAAAAAGTAGCGTGACAAATTGCTTCCAGGCGAGAGGCCAGAGGTTTGAGTTTGATATGCCGTCCACTGTGAGAGCAAGTGCTGACAGTACTTTAATAGCTCTATGTTGCCCTGAATAGTCAAGTTATTGATATGAACCTAGTCTTTGAGACTCTGCATTCACATTCACACCACTTTGCTGTGTAGCCTGGCAAGGAGAGGGATCAATATGCTTAACAAGAAGTAAAAGGTGGCTCTCCAAAAAATGTCTTTATTGTAAAGAACTATTTCTGTATACCCATAGACAGGAGCGGACTGAAACAATAATTCAGGCTGGGAATTTGACTTCATCCCCAGCCACCCTCATGCAAACCATCATCAAAGTACCAGAGTACCAGACTAGTTCTATATTTGGCCACTACATTCATCTGGGAGGAAAATGATCAACATTTCCAAATACATAAATGTGTGACTGACCAAAAAATATGAAAAAAAAGTATATAATTTCAATTATAAATATATTGCAGGTTATTACAGGAGAAAGTGGGCTCACACTGTGCACCGCAGCATGTCAGGGAGCTGATGCAAGAGGTCCGTCAACTCATTGCTGCTTTTTATATCATGGCTGGTCAAGTTGCCTGTTGATGACTCGGTGCTCCCGACGAGCTGTCCACCACGTAATACAGAGGCAAACAGCATCATCAATGCTTAAATATTTTTGTTATGACCTGAAACCTTCATCAGAGGATGATGTGTAAGTTCATCAACATGAAGACTGTATGGCTTTTTTCAAAGCTTTTTTCAACTGGACTCACAAGCTTTTACAACCATACAAGAGATTGCAGACTACATCACCACTTCGGAAAGAGAAAACAAAAAACCGAAACTGAGTGGTTTAAGTCTCTGGTAGTGAGTGCTCTGCCAAAAACCCATGCACACAATCTTGTATAAAGGTGACTTTCTGTTGCAAAAAGTTTCTTAAAAGGACTGTTTGTAAGTTTTGTCTGCCACCGAATGTGGTTTCTTCCCGGGAGCAGGTGGTGGTGATTGGACACTACAGTGACTTGCTATCAGAAAGTGACGGGCCAGGGCTAGCTGGTTAGCATGCTAACTGCAGTAGAAGAAAAGACATGATAGAGACAAGAGTTATCACTGGTTTTGCTTTCCACCTCTGGAGACAGCTCCTGGTGAGTAAAGGAATGAAGTTTGAGGCTGAACTGATATCGTTGCTTCTAGACTGGTAATGAAAGAGATCTTAATACTAAAGTTAGCTATGTAGCAATAGCAAAACTTACAAGTAGCTCCTTAACATGAGTGTAGTCACTGAGCAAAGTAATCATGTTTTGGCTGTTCTCTAAAAACCTTCATTAAAGCTCAGTAAGTTACTTCATTACCATTAAAATTGTGCCACATTTTTAAAATTTTTCAAGATGATTCAAAAATAAAGTCTGATATATGGCTGAATTTTTGAAGGTTAATTAGGGAATTGACACTCGGCGTTGCTTAATGCAGTGAACTTGAAATGTCAAGTGGCTAAAGGAAGCAACAGAAATCTCAGCCAGTGCCGCTTCATAATTGGGCAATTAGTGGATGGAAATTTGGAGTAATTCATCACAGTGAGACAACGGACAACAAGAGCAAGAGAAAGAAATTAGGTGAAGATTATGCAAATTACCCAGTTGTCTCTGTCCAAACGCATGTCGGTTTTTTGTTTCAGTGCATGCTCGTTTTGCATCGATGTGTATATTTGTGTGTCTGTGTGTTTTCGTACTAGAAATCAGGGGTTCCGTTTATACACTCAGTGACATTTCTGTGGTATTTGATTTGGCCTCTTCTCTGGGAGCCAGACTAGCTGAGGTCTTGTGGTGTGGATGGTGTCTTTGTCAATCCTGCTTAGCAGACTGTCAAAATACCAGACATGGCTATCTGCAGTGACTCATTCAGTCCCCCCCCCCACACACACACACACACAGAATTGGACACTTTCTACCAGATATCTGATCCAGTCTGCTGCTGCGAAGATGTAAGGTCCATGTGGTCAGCTTATTAGGGATGCATTAAATCTGCTTTAATTTTCCAGAGATGTTTAAGTGATATTACACAATGCATTGGCAGTGGGTCCTCTTATTCCCAATTACTTAAAATATTCACTGCACTTGTTAGTAATGGCCACATGTCAGTGCAAGTGAGATTTTAACCATGCAGAAGCAACATAATGAGGATGAGGATGATGATAGTAGGTGAGGATTTTAATATTGCTTAATTGGGCAAAGAAATTGGAACGTGGAAATATTTCTGTCTGGTCTCAAACAATGAGATGTGAGTTAGTTCTTGATGTTTTCTGATCTGTTCTACTTGTTCCTCTTTGTTAAAGGAAAACTACATAGTTTTACAACTTTGACTGGATTTTCATTGGTAAAACCATTGATTCTATTTATCATAATAATACCATTGTACCAGTGTTGTGGCTTTGATTTTTTCCAGCAGGAGAACACACACCCCGAACACGGCGGCCCATCAGGATTTGTCCCGGTGTGCCCGATGGCCAGTCCCAAGGGTTTTGTTGTACATGGGTGGTGAAGGTGAGTAGTACACCAGCGGTCCTATGTCATTTATCGTTAGGGTTAGCTTGTTTAATCTATCTTTCTCTCTCTTCTCTTTCACTATTTTTTCTTTCTTTCTCCCCCATGTGTTGCCTATTTATCCATCATTTCAAATTAAAAACCCTCTGCAAAGTGGTGTAATTGCAACTAAATGACACTACAGCCGCAGCTGCAAAATGTATACAGCAGAACCACCATGTACTCACTTCAGTAATTGCTCAGATCTCAGAACATGGTTTCATGACTAGGAATAGGTCCAAACATGGACTGTTAGATGATCATTCAGGTTGTAAACAAGCAAACTTAAGCTAGATGAGATTCCATTTTATTTGGAGGTAAAACAAAAAAAAGCACACCAGTAATGTCAATAATAACCCTTAAATGCACAGGCCCATGTATGAAACTTGTACCGGAAAGTCAGTGTGTAATCGGTGACTGATGTTTCTGGGAATAATTTTACTGTTTGTCTTTATTTCTTTTCCAAATAAGTTTGACTAACCAGTTGGTTTGTTTACTAACTGTGTGATTGGCTGACTGCTTGTGGTTTTTTTTTGGCCCTTTTGACCAATTTTTTAGCTATTCTGCTGTGAATTACTCTATGAGTGCAATGTGAAGCTATGAATGTAAAACCAAAGTAGTTTTCCTTAAAGGGGTGTTTCAACATTTATCTCATCCATATTTTGTTTGTAAAGTTTTGTTAAAGTTAGCAAACCTCAATATTTTCTCCAGCTTCACTGTAAAGGCCGAAGCTTTACTGTGAGGCACACCCAGGCATGAGTTAGCATCGACTCTGCACAAAATGACGTGGATCCTGCTGTGACAACACAGACAGAGGCACCTGCTGGAAATTGCTCAGAAATAAGGCAACAGCATGCACAAGGGAAAACAGTGGCACTGAAAAGTCAGGTGGAGAAGGGAAGGGCAGCCACATCTTTTCTGTACGTGTCTATGTCAACAAACACAGAGTCTCTAGTGGGAGAAAACTGACCGCTCCCAACTGATTGATCTTTGCAGAAACCCTTTAGTTGCCTCCTCTTTCAACTCTTTCTTTACCCTCCCATCACCCAGCTGCCCCAAACCTCCAGCCTCTGTTTTAAAAATCAGTCCCCCAACAGATTTCTTTCTTTGATGTCTAAAGCATGGGAAAAAGGTCTTGTGCTCTGCCAAACTGTCGCCTGCAGGGAACTGAATCTTATACAAGAAAAACAAGAAAAAATAAATAAAAAACTGTAGGCAGTGTTAAAAAGAAACATTATATGCTGTCAGACAAGCGAAGCTCAGCTGAGAGTGAGTGAAAGTGAGCTTAGCTGACTTGGCTTTAACTGACAAATCCCCAAACAGTGCCGAAATGACAGCTCAGATACACCTCTATCAACTGTTTCCAAGAGGAGCAGCTGCCTCAGATAGATCAGATCTCGGAATAAGAGAGGCAGGCTCGACATGAGAGCAGTCAAAGATGGTTTAAGGCAAAATAAATTCAACTACAAACGCTGCCAACAGAAAAACCTCTCATCTTATGTTTTACAGGGGGCTGCCTTTCCTGTTTAAAGTGACAATCCACAACATTTTGCAACCTAGTGGTGGGTTTTATGACATCAGCTATAACAGCGGAACGAAAGACATTTTTATTTTGTTCATGGCAGTTTACAATAATGAATTTTCATGTTTCAAACCCTCATAAGCAGCTGAAATTGAGATGGGATTGTTTAATCTGCTGGCAGAAATTAAGCAGTGATCCCTGTAGATAAACACCACACCAGTAAAATAAAATAAAAAGATGTACAAGTAAAGATGGATCAAGGAGTCAACTTTTCTGCCAGGGTCGATATTGATCAATTTTTTGGAGGACAAATCTGAAAATGAGATAAGAATTAAATTAAAATCTGCCCTTGCATCTCTTTGAAAAGTCAATAGCCAATGATTTTACATCAGAGTCTCGGGATCAAAATGAGTCTCCCTCGCTTTTCACTTTACATTTTTCAGCAACATATGACAATCACAGAAGTAGGAAGCCATTGAAAATGAAGATCCAGAGGTCAAGATCCTCCTCCAGTTTTTCATAACTCGCTTCATTGACACCATTGAGGACACTGAAGTTATGCTCTTTGTATTTTGGTAGTTTTAGCAACCTGCTGGGGACAGATTGCCCACTACAGTTAAAACCAACACTCAGTAGATATTTTCTCAGCTGATTCCATTCTTCAATCTTTTGACATATTGTTTTAAATTGGACTTCATTTATGCCAATAAACAAGACTATGTCAAATCCTAGTATGTAGCTGGACCATATTGTAGGGTATTTGAATTCAGCCTATAATGTGAGCTGGTTTCAACCCTGAAGTTGCCAAGGTTTGTTCAATAAGTTGCCAGATATGTCGCTACGTACTTTTAAAATAAGAAGTCTGCTAGCAACAAAGTTGACAACACACAAATCATTTTGAAAGAGCAACGACCAATGGGGAAACTCCAAAACTCAGTGACCAATGATGTTACTTCATCACTCAGTGAGTCAGTCAATGACATTGACATTTATATGGCTGGCCCTGCTGTTGTGGTCCGAACTAAAAAACAATCAACAAACGGCTGAAAAATTCCCCAGCAGAACTGTATCATGAAGGTTTTGGATGTTCATGAAAGTTCATGCTGGGAAATGTAGTTTATAGACAAACAATTTGAATTATGAAATAATCCAAAAAAAAAAGAAAAAAGAAAGAAAGTAATACTGAAATACGTGTTAAAAACTATATCTTTTGCTACCTCGTCAAAGTTTTTCTTGGGAGGGGGACTTTTTCTAAAGCCCTGGCAGTAATCCTGTTGGCAGGTTATTATATTAGATGGTGATTTATAATCCTTCAATTTATAGTAAAGTAAGATGTACTCCATCTTACACTGACTGTTAATGTCATCTGTGATCGTAAAGTTTATTGTTCAACAGTAAAATGTCTTGGTTCACAAACTATTCGTCAGTAAACAAATCAGAGGCTTTATTATCAAAAGTAATTTTGATACCGGTCAGGCTCTAGTACCTTTCGTTTTGATAAGTTTTTAAAATGTAGACTTCATGTATTTTAATCATTTTATATTGCAAAATCCAGTTTTACAGTCAAAGTTCCTCCTTTGTGGTGTCACAGTGAACCATAACCCTATCCTAAACTCTCTCAAGGATTTAACTGTAAGAGACAACGACAGTAGAAACACAGAGAGCTGAAATATTAGATTGTTAACTTCTTAAAAGAAGCCATCAGAACAGTTCTGCCATAAGGAGCGGCGAAGATTGAATTTATTGTTAATGGCAGCAGGTTGTATGGAAAAAGATTGAATAGTTTGGTGTGTGAGACAGAGACAGAAAGAACAAAAGACTGTGATTGAAAGCTCAGAGAATGAGCGAAATAGAGAGATGGACACTCAAAGAAAATTAAACTATGGAGAGATGCAGAAAATTAGTGTGTGAAGGATTATGACTGAATGGCGCGATGGAGAGAGAGAGAGAGGAAAGAGGGAGAGACAGATTGTGCATGAATAAGGAGCTGAAGAGAAAGAGAGAAAGCGGCGCAAAGCAGATGATTCATCCAGCCAGTAAAAGTTCAGCGGTGCATAAAGAGTTTGACAAAAACACCCACACGCCCTCACATTTAAACCTGCCGTCTCCATCAGCACATCACGACCCGAAGAGCTTGTGTTTAAAGGCGCCACATGTGCACAAATAAACATACATGAAACCCATTGGCTACTGGCCCATGAAGTTTTGACTGGCAGAATAATGCTGCGATAACAGAACTAACAATGACCACACACACGCTCTCACTCACTCACTCTCAGCTAACCTTGTTAATAAGCCCTTGTTGTTAACAGGCTGAGTCTATCACGCAGGGGGCTGTGATATGATGTCTGAGTAATGAAGTGGGCTTGTTCTCGAAGGCCTCGGTCATTTTTCCTTTGATAAATCGCTGCCTGAGAAACGTAGCTGCTATAAATCAAAAGCTAAGAGGCAAAGCGCCACACGCACCACGTCGACAATCGCACACTTACTGGGAATCAATACCATAACGCACCTGTGCCAGATCAGGCTGTAGATATGTGTGTGTGTGTGTGTGTGTGTGTGTGTGTGTGGGGGGGCCTGTTTTAGCAACAGCATCATGTTCAGGAATGGCCAAATACATCTGGATTAATATCATCTCTCAGCATTTAACATCCTGTTATGGGAAATCTATAAACGCTCCAGTATCTGCTTCAGTAACATGAAACACACTTACAGCAGAGTCATCCTGAAACCAATGACTGGGTGGATCACTGAGCAGATCCATAAACATCCTGCTGGCCCTTGGTAAGAGTGCTTTTAATCTTAGTTTGGTTCTGGCTAAAACATTTTGTACCTTTTACAGCAAATGACAAAATGAAGCTTTAAGAGTCCTCGAACTCTGCCTCTCCATGTAATTATGTTACACAACCAATGCATAATTAATAACTGCCATCATCTCTGCAGCTTTGGTCAAACTATAGGCAGCAGTGCTCGAGATAAAAACTTAAAGCTGTGGTGCAACAGTTAAAACTACGCCTCATCAGATTAAGCTGTTAAGAAAGGTGGATTTCAGTTCAGATTTACAGTGTTTTAATAGTCTGATCTCTAATTAGACTGACCTAATGAGTATAATTAAACCTGTTTGTAAGATTTGCTGGATTGGATGGACAGGTTTAGTATCAATCAGCATCACAGTGGAGAATTTACAGCCCATTAGACTAATTGGTGTTAGAGCCAGAGGACAGGGTCAGGATGTGACATCTCTGCAAGTTTAGTTAAAATTCCACATGTGACACGGAGATAATTTAATTGAGTCCCCCCCAAAAACTTTTTTTTTTTAAATTTTAAAGTCAGTGCATAAAGGTCAAATTTGTCTCAACTTTTTAATATAGGTCTGAAATGGTTTCAACACGGAGAAGCAATTCTTAACAACTTTACAATTTAAAGTTAATGATATGTAACTTTTCCACATTAAAATTCTAAAAATGACAAGACCTATGTTATATATTTTTTGAGTTGTGTTCTTACATTATTCCAAATGTTTCCATCAATTCTCAAACCCAGAGAAATAAATGATTTTAATAATTTTAAGACTATAAGTAATAGTCTGTTTCATTTGGTCGCCTGTCCATGATGCCATATCCTCTATGGTCATGTGTCAGTGTTGTGGTTGCCTGCTAGAAGCTCAAAATTGACTTTTATCTAGTTTTAAGCCACATACACTTTTTAGACTTTGGTGGTTTTTAACTGGATAAAGGATTTTAGTCATCAGACATCTGGATCTTAAGTTATCAGAGAAAAAAGCAGAATACATGTTAGACAGCTCAGCTCCAATGGAGAAGTCCTGTCCTGTGTCCATCAAAGAACATAGTTGAATCACTGATTTTTAAAGTGAAACTCCTTTATTCTGTGTTTCTACTGGTTTTAATGCCCTGGACTGTTTGTTATGGAGAGGAGGACACCTCTGTAGATAATTCAGCTGCCAGTAAAAACCTCCTAAACATCTGGTTCATAAGTTATCAGAGAAACAATCAAAACAAAGTTTAGCAGCAGTCTCAGCTCTCAACCCTTCCCTGACATCTCTGTCCACGGAAACACTTAAAATTAAATTTAATTGTGAAACTGCTTTATTCAGTTACGGTTATAATCACCAGTTCTGGTCTTTGTTATGGAGAGGAGGAGACCTCTGTGGGTAATTCAGCTCCTGGTAAACACCTCCTGAACGACTGACCGAATCCAAACCAGGAGAAGCTGACGGCAACGGTGGTGAAGACAACAACTCCCATGGGGTCTCTCAATCAAAACAATAAAAACTTTTGGTGACGTCGTGAAGTAGTGTGGGAACATGAGATTTGTTATCTTCACCACCATTACAGTCAGCCAATTAATATTTTCATATTTTCTTTTTTATGATGTGTTTGTTTTTCTTTTGTTTTTAATTGCTTTCACATTTTGACAGAAAAAACTAAGCAGCCTTTCAGTGAGACGGCAGTGTGTGGACAAATATTGAGCTTCAACTTGTTCTCTGCTTCCGACAGTTACTGTATATTCTGGATGCTCCTCAGGTCAATGTCCTTATAACTGGCAATCCAGCTGAAGACTTGTTGAGTGTTGCTTTAAACAAAAGACCAAGGTTATACAAGGTTTTCAGTAGCAGGAGAAACGCTGCTCTGCTTCACAATAACAAGCCCGGTTCTTTTTCGCACATGTTTTATTACACAGAGAGGTTGTTGATATAGCCCTGACTTAAAATGTTTTTTTACAGAACAGCGTGGATTTGGCAGCGCTGAGATAAACCAGACTTAATTACAGAGCATACTGATCAGGCATTATGTTGATTAAAAATGACTATAAAAGGCAGGGTGAAAAGGTAGAGGTTCATTATCAGAAAAGCTGTTGTGTGAGCTCAACCTCCATGTGGCCACATAAAGACACCCCTTGAAATTTTATAGCAGAGACTTGGCAATTCTGAAAGTAACACAACAAAACAAACTTAATCATCCAGCAGACAGGCAATTTCCTACAGCACTTGTTAAAGTCAAGGTGAGAAGTTAGCAGCTCGGTTTCATTTTTATTCTTTGATGCATTATTTACAAAAAAAAAAGAAAAAGGTAAGAACTCTAGTTTGTGCATATATATATGAGAATACTTTAAGGGCTTAAACGCAAACCTCAAAACAAATCAAGAATAGGGTCGTTTTGGTGTTGAGGCCTAAAGGAGAGTTTGTTTTTGGTCATCCATACACACTGGTGTGTGTGTGTGCATGTGCTGCCATGCGAGTCTGGACTTTAATGTTGCAGCAAAACTCCTGCACCTGATATCTCCTGATACCAATTACTCCACTCAGGCATCTGTTAATACCAATTCCCTGACCAAACCAAAACCACTGCTCTCGTTTGTCCACAATTAAAATATCTATACCTTAATAAGCTTAACTCATTTACATAATCTTCATGTAAAGTAACAGGATTGCTGTGGCACGAAAAACTAAGTCTATGGCCTAGCATGACTTTTATAATGTTAGTGACAAACAAACTGTGGATCCGTCACATCTGGCTGTTACTCAGTTACTCAGCAGTTTGAATCTGGTCAGAGCACAAAATACGAAAAACAAAAACCCACTTAAACAAAAGCTCTTTGTTCATATTTACAGCTAACACTGACTCGAAGCAGCTACCCAGGTGTAATAAAAAGAATAACAAAACGTATGAATTTTAAACAGGTGATACTTTTCTAAAATTGCATCAGTTTGATTTCCCCAGAGGCGACGATGGAGCCTTTTCAGCCACCAGAATATATTCATTGGAGGAACTTTTGTGGCCAGAATTAGCCTCCTCAGACAGTGAGACGTGACTTTATGGGATGCTTAACATCTGGCTCTGAAGTTAAAATTTCCTTCTGTACTCCTCCTTCATCTACCTCTCCTTCATCTGAGCTGTTTCTCTCTTTTTTTTTTTAATCTAGTCCTTCTTCTTTCACAATTTATTGTTTACTCCACAAGCCAGTCAGTGTCCTTGTTACTAAAAACATTTGCAACATGGAAATAAATATATGATATGACACATTATGTGTTAATAGCTTCTTGCAAGGTCAGTGAATGGATCAATCGTGTGATGGCAGTTTTATTAAATCACCAATGGATGAACCAGCACACTGTTGTTGTTGTTTTTTCTGGGTCTCTCGAGAACTACAGAAAGAAGAGGGGGCTGAGAGGGAGAAGGAGAGCTAAGCTGATAATTCAACTGACCGGGATGAAAATGAAAAGAAAACGAACCATCTGAAGGAGCGACAGAGAACTCGTGCACAGATCATACATACGAGATAAGAGAGGAAGAGACGTTAAATCTGTTGAAAGTCCTGCTCAAAGTGCTCTGACTTTTTCCCACCACGTACAGTTTGACTAAGATCTCATATGTTCTCATGTGTAAACAGCAAACCCATGCATCCGGCACACTGGACTCAACAGCTGTTCTTTGCTTTGTGGATGGTGGACCAGGCTTGTTTTGACTTTGACGGCATTGCCTGTGAGCAGCCTTCCAAAGGACACAGGATGAAATATTATTTCAACATTTAATTAAAATGTGATTTATACAGTGTGTGTGTGTGTATATATATATATATATATATATATATATATACAGAATATTATACTATAATACAAAATATCTGCGGCTGAAATAAATAACTTTTAACCTGAAATTGGAACGTGTGACAAAATAATCTCAACTCAAAACTCCACTTAGTTTTCAACAGTATACAGCTTTGGTTTAAGTCAACACTCACTCATGAATATGTAGAACTAATTAAGTGCAATACATCTGCAATCTAACAATTCCGTACAGTGGTAATGCATTCTCACATATAATATGAATAACCTTCAGGGAGCAAACACGCTAAATGCATCAAGTCAGATTTCAATTTAAGTTAAACGTCTATTCCACTGAGTGTGAATAAATATGAATGAGTGTGCGTAGCACTTAGTGTTGTCATGACTGTTTATGAAAATTAATCACTTGGCTGAGTGGGAGGGTAATTCCTTTACAACCTTAGTCAGGTCTTCAGAGCTTAAGCTGAGGCAGCACACGCGCCTTATGTAAGCATGCAGTAAAAACGCGCGAAAACACACTCACACACAACACACACACACACATCATGACTGCAGCAAGCACCTAGGAAACAAAACCGCAGTATGTTCATGGTGTAAAATGTTGGAGTGCATATTGTATACACACACACATATATATATTTATATATATAATGTGGATGTGCACACACTGATGCAAACACCAGCAACACCATATGACAATACATACTTTAGTTAAGGGAGGTGAAACTGGATGAATGAAATCAATATGTAAGTGCAAATAAATCTTGCAACAGGCGACAGAGAAACTTCTGCTGCCTGGGAAAGTAAACTGTGAAAAAAATCTGATTAAACTGACCAACTCCTCTTTAGAATTCAAAGTGTTTTTCAGTGGAAAAAAATGAAAACAGCTGTATCTATAAGGTGCACGATAGTTGTGTAAAGATCTGACGCCCACAGACAAAACACCCTGTCCTGTTCTGTGTCCTGATCAGTGTGTGTGTGTGTGTGTGTGTGTGTGTGTTTGTGTGTGTGTGTCATAACCAGTCACCACACCCACATCAACCCAGGAGAGAATGTTGTCTGTCTTCTAATACAGTCAGACAAGCCAAGGTCATGCTCACATACCTAAACAGACTCAAACAGTCTCTCTCTCACACACACACACACACACACACACACACACACACACACACACACACACACACACACACACACACACACAAACAGACACAATGCCCAGAGGCAGTGGAAGTGGGCAGAGAGGAGCAAAACAAGAACTGAACCGTCTTCATCTTCATTTACATTCAATTGAGAGAGGTTTACAGCAGCAGCACCAGCTGCAGCAGTGGAGCCTCTGGAAGAAATAAATAAATGCAGACACACAAACTGAGGCATTTGTGTTCCCAGAAAATGCAATCTATTTAAGTGTTAGCAACGGTAATAACACGGTGCTATACCCTCTGAACCCTTTTAATCTAGATGAGGGCTCAGATGATCAATTTACTAAATGAATCAAAAAAATATGCCGGACTGCTGCTTTGCATAGCTTAAAGCATGAACAATAAAATAAAGTCAAATTAAAACGCCTGTTGTGTTTATATTAAGCACGGGAAGTGATTAAAAAGACTTGTGACACCTTTCCAGATATTTGTGTTTTATTTGGAATAGAGAGGACAGTAAATCCAATAACCGTGGCAGCTGTACAGCCATTTTTCTCCAGTTAGTGCTGTTTTTCTCTCAGCTGCACAGCCACAGTTAACAGTTAAAGGTCATTTCATACACAATTACAGGCCTGTAGAACTAATGTGCTGCCATTCGGCTGCCGCTGTCGCTTTCCCAAACAGCTAATTTAGTGTTACAGTTCAGTTTCAGGGGTGATCAATGTTATGGAAGCAACAAAAGGGGAAAACAGCACCTTTTTAAAGTTGTTGTGAATCTCAGGGCATCTGGAGTGATTCAGGAAGACAGAATTTAAAGAACTTAGAAAGCAGGGTGTTTGAACAGCTTTCTGACAGGACATAACTAATGAAGGTTCTGTAACTATAATGTAGAGCAGAGCAACACATGGGAAAGAGCTAATTATATCTGAATGCAGCATATGTCTAGCATTAGGGACACAGTTTGAATTAAGACGATGTCCTATTCTGTGAATTATAAGAATGTAGAAGTCAAACATCCAGACCTTCATTATCATGGAAATGAAAGCAACAGGTCTCCAGTCATTTAAGCAGGTGACATCTGTTCCCTTGGGGGCAGAGATGATAAAAGTTTGAAAATTTCAGTGAAAGCAGGACATAGAGGAATAATGCAGGTGCATATGTTTTACTTGAGCTGTGCTTCTTAACTTCTCCTTCATGAATACCATGGGAGGAGAGGAGGCTGGCCGAGCTGTGGGGGACACTGTTATGTGTTGGGACTGTTAATAATCAAGTCTTGCCCATGTTGTTTTTCTCAGATTTGGATGCTGCCCAGCACGGTAATATTGCAGACTCGACTCGACAAAAAGCTGGGTTCATGAATCCAGATTACAAAGGAATAACAAACTAATGAAATCCTGGTTTCAGTGGGTGTGAAATGCCAGATGATGAACAGTAAAACTCTGTGTTAAGGGTGTCACTTGTTTGTATTTTTATAAGGAATTGGTTTGATGTCTACAAAGCACATTGGTTTCACATTTTTTCTTTTTTCACAAAGATTGTCTGGTTTTACCATAAGCCTCCTGCTTTTCAAAGCTACACACACACACGCGCGCACACACACACACACACACACACACACACACACACACACACACACACAGGCCAGTTAGAGTTCACTAGCATTATTCATGAACCCTTACTGATAGGCTACCAGTATTGCTTACCCCACCTTCTCCTCTGTCATAACGTATTCAAAAACTGATATATTGGTATGGCTGACTCAGTAACAAGGGAAAAAAAGAACAAATGACATATTCTTCCTCTTGAAAATGAAATGTTTAATTCATAAGCAATAAAAGGGAGTTTTGCCATTACAGCCTGACTTGGTCTGGTATGACCAGGAGCTCCACATTCCTGTGTAAATGACATCAATGATTCAGTTTGCTGACTTTTTTTTTTTTTTTTTTTTTTTTAAACCCACTGCTACTTGTATTATGGTTACACTATGTTTTAGCATCTTCTGTTATCCTTTACTTGTCACTTGTGGCAACAGTGGTGATTCACTTTAAATAACATTTCCAGAGTTTCATACTCTCCTGCTTTAACAACAGATGGAGAGTCCAGGACATTCCACTTTATCAACACCTGTCTATGTTTCTTGATGAAACCAGTTTGATTTTAAAATACCTGGATTACAACTTACAATAACAGTATGTATACTCCAGTATTAATAGCAATTCTCTGTCTTTACAGGTTGGAAAAGGTTGCATTCTTAGAACTGAAATAATTAGCTGATTAACAGAATTCTCAGACCACATAAAATTACCGGCTGCAATTTTGATAATCAACCAGTGATTTTTGAGGCAGAAATGGTAGAAATTCACTAGTTTAAGCTTCTCAAATATGACTATTTTGTGTTTCTATGACAGTATAATGGCTACCTTTGGGGTCTGGACTGCTTGTCAGACAAAACAGGAAAATTTGAAGATCGACCCTAAGAACTTTCAACTGGAAATTTACATTATTTCCAAAATATCAAACAATTCATTCTGAAAATAATTGGTAGATAAATCAATAATAAAATTCCTATAGGAACTTACTGATTTTCTGATATGTTTAAACTACAATTTAAACCTTAGAGGACCACAGCACACATCAGGACTGTCTGACTTGAATCCTGTAGCTGATAAATATCCAAAGAGAAAATTTCTCTCTTACGCTAAGCAGCAGTTGTATCTGCTAAAGTTTTGAGCTAAATGTGTCTGAGATTTCTGCTGTAACTCAAATACAATGGAGTTTTTAAAAATCCTTTTAAAAAAAAGCCACTGGATAAAAACAACTCAACATGAACTTCATTAGTTTTCACTGGTACTATTTTCTACTGTAGATATAGTCCCTATGAAGAATTTACAATGACTCTCTAGATTATCTAACCAATCAACCAGGAAATGTTGTGTTTTTCAAATGTCATTTTTCATTGTTTTGAGGGGGACAAACAAAACTTCATTGTCCTCCATTATACTGGAGTTGTAGCAGGAGTTTCAGATGAGGATATCTCAAAATCTTACACACAGAAACTGTCTGTGTGACCACTTCTTTTGTAATTTGTTAGTGTACTTCCCCTTTAAATGTTGTCAGGAGAATCTCTGTCAAAGGGAGATGGTTCTCTCCATCTCTTTTTTCCTCCATTAGTTGTTCCCCTTTAGCAAAGTAAGCTATTAAATTTGACTGGACAGTCCATTAGCTCCGAGCACAGGATGCTGCTGAGACAGAGATTGTATAGGAGTGAATGAGGTTGTGAGAAATATTATGGGATGTGTGTGTGTAAGTGTTTGTTGTGTGTGTGTGTGTATGTGTGTGTGTGTGTGTAATGGTTGTGCAGTATGTAATCAGCATGGCATGAGCACGCTGAAATATCAAAGCAAAATGTGTGCTTGCAAGCTTGATATCTCAGCTTGTTTCTGGTATCTGGTAATCAGGGTGTTTCTAGAACACACAAACATCAAATTGACTTTAATTGGGTGGGTGTGAACCTTCCACTGGAGGGTTTTTAAGTTTCTGTTACTGTGAACTGTTAGGTGGGAGTCAGCAAGGGCGGGCTGCTTCTCACAGAAAGTGACAGCAATTACCACAGCTGAAGGCCGCAGAAGTTATAACCTGAGACAGATCCTGTATACACACACACACACACACACACACACACACTAAACAAAGTCTCACTCCTGTCCAACTCCTGACTCCTGATGCACAATGAGAAACACTGCAAGGCATAAACCATAGTGCTTCTCAAGTCCCGAGAAGCTGCTTGATGCATTCATGTTTATTGTTGGTGAAAAAAGACAAACTTTGTGTAGAGTCAAAAAGGAAAGAAGCAACGTCTGAGATACACTGTCACAACTACAGTCCCAATGGTTCTGGATTTTTTAGGCCTGATACTAGATGTTTTATTGTTAACAGAAATACATTATGTAAACAAACATTTTGCCTCAATTTTTTTCCTTTTTAAAATCATTTTGACAACAATATGTCCTGTAGAGGACATTGTTCCATCTGGTTTTAAAAGGGAATATAGGATGATTTTAATTTAGACATGACGATGTTGACAAATAGTCCTAATACATGCAGTCTCAAAATATTATTATTACTCATCACTTTCAGATGATTATATTAGCCTATTAAAATAATGTATGTAGACCTATTATTCATATTTATATATCATATTATGTATATTAAATCCTGAATTAACCAACTTGTTGATATCCACTATCCCACTAGGTGGACATGCACACAGTACTAAAAAAACTACTGAACTGGTTTTAATACCAGGTCAAATTCAAAAAGTTGTAATTACAAAAGGACCTACTGTCAGCTATGTGAGCGATGACAATGCACTGTGGGTAACACACTGAAGAAGTTTTTAGAAGTTTCAATACTCACTCAGTCCAATTTGATCAAGTTTAAAACATGTGGTGGATCAGTTTTCCCACATGTGTATTATCAGGTGTAAAATGATGATGGAACAGGTGCATCAGCAGCAAGATGCATTCTGGACCTCTAAAAAGCTTCCTTTATTTATCTGTTGCTATGATTACCAAAGCATCTGTGCCGTCTGTTCACTGTGGGACTAAGTGAGTTATAAAATACCATGGAGGGAGGAATAAGTGAGTTTTCAAAAAGTTTAGCAGATTCACTCACCAAGTGAAACCACCAACACCAGTCTACGTATTAACATGCGCCAATAATAACCCTGTGGTTCAGGGAAGCTGGGACCAAAAGTGGCCTCAGAAGAATGTTTGAAATCCAGCAGCTTTACTGTCAGTTTAAACCCCGTATTCATTTCAGAGATCGAATGTGTGTTACCTTTTTCTCTGGTGAGCCTGCCAACACTCAGACAAATGATGGGGACACTAACTATATCAGTGTACAAAGAAATATTTCAGCCTGAACTCTTATGATGGCTGGCATACAATGAGAAGAGCTCTTAAGATGTCTTTGAAATTATTGATCAAACCATTTATAAGGAATAACAATATATGCATTCCTGAATTTATAACCACCGCATCTGGTGTGAAGTCAAATGTGGAGTGTGTTTTTGACTGAGCAGAGATCACACAAAAGTATTTGAGCACATTTGGTTTCCACATGTAAAAGAGGCCAACTGCCCAGACTCTTCACCTGAGTACTCTCAACACTCTTCCTTTCTTCAAAGCAAAAGTCAGAGATACAGCTGCCAATCATTGATTGTGGATGAAATAACTCTCTCCTAAGGTTCTGTTCTGCTCTAAACCAACATTATGATTATGTAAACAAGTCAACAGCTTGAAACAAAGCAGAATAATAACTGTACGTTCGGACCGAAAGCAGCAAGAGCAAAGAAATCCATTTTTGCTGTCAAGGACGCTGTTGAAGTTCGTGGGCACTCTGACGTAGATGAAATACACAGTTAGCAAGTTTGTACAGACCGTTGGTCTTGCAAACTGTATTTAAAGGGCCCGCAAAGGAAACAGACGTGTCAACCGGTATCTTTGTGCCAACTGACCACAAGTAGGGTATAAGGAGCAACGTTAACATTGTGCGCATCCAGTTGTCAAGCAACACTGTCTTACATTTTATGGAGTTAGTTAGCATGCAATTCCCTTCTATTTTCACAAAATACATTATAGGCTACACTTCAACTCCCCAAAGACACCTTTGTCCATGCATTGTTGTTTTTTTTATTTTTTTTTATTCAAGTCCGTGTAACCAAACAGGGACACGTCAAAAAGGACAGGGAAACCCACCACCTCAATGGTCAATTTCTCCTCCACTGTGGTTGGGAACAAATGTTTGATAGGAACAAACGTTTACACCGCTCTTCTACATTCCAATTGGTTGCGAACCGTGTCATAGGTCATTATTATTAAAGTTGCCTGGGCTTCAACTTTTTCTGAGGCCCACATCGCCCAAGACACGCCACCAAGGGGCATACCGCAGCTCGCTGGCTCACATAGACTATGAATGACTTTGACTCCTCAACAATCAAGTAAATAATACAGAGCACACCATACATAGGTAAAATTGCTTTCTTTCACCTCCAACTTTCTTGGTTTTATTGGAACAAAAAGGTGATTTTGAGACTCAGCGCTACATGACACAGTTTGAGGAGTTTATAAATTATTTAGGATGAAGTTATTTAGTACTCTGGGCATGACTTTGGTGTTGTTTTATCCCTCCAAGGTCTTTGCTCGCAGCCCCTGCAGCTCCAGCCCTGAATTGGTGGGTGGCCTCCAGTCATATAGTAGTGTGTGTGTGTGTGTGTGTGTGTGTGTGTGTGTGAATGTGTGAATGTGTACGTGTGGTTCAAAGAAAAAGTAAAGATTTAGTGTGATTGGATGCCTCTCTTGTGTGTTTGCAGCCGTTTGTGTCAGCATTCAACTTTGTGAGCATGGCTGAAAAAAACGAACAAAAAAAAAAAAAACCAAGGTGTTCAGGCTGCCAGTTTGACGTGTGTGTGCCTGATCCAGGGGATTCTGATACACTCCTGACTGAGTTGGTCTGCTGGTTTTGCCCCGAGGCTGTGGCTCTCTGGCAGGCAGAATGTAAAAACACACACATATACACAAACACAGACCCTGTCGGTGTGTGTTAGGAGACAAAACAGAGAGATCGACACCTGCAAAATGTCAAGTGACAACAACAGCAAAGTGACTAAAAGTTTTCCTCCCTGGCGGCAACTTCCCACCCACCATGAACGTCCTCTGCTGTTGTTATAACGGTCAAGACCTGTGTTTACAGTAACACCTCCTGCAGCAGCCAGCAATTGGTTTGCAGTGTTTTCTCACAGTTATTGTTATGGGCAAAAGATCAACATTGTTTACAAAAGATAGTTTCACATTATTTTATACTGAATTTGCATTGCACTGCCTTGCCATTTTATTACTGAACTAGCTGTTCAACAAAAACTATTTATTTTGTTTCACATCTATGAAACGCAGGTGTCATGGCTGTAAGATGCCACAATCATCAGTAAAACAAGGATTCACTGATAAAATGGGAGATTTTAAAGGTATGACCCTCTCCAGTCAGTATATATCAGTGTTACTGAACTGAACATCTTTGTGTTAATGCAGGAGGAGCATGCGATACAACAACAGGGCGACCTGAATATCGAAAGAACTGCTCTATTGTCCTGCTAGTGATTTAAAAAAAACTCCTGAACACCTTTCAAAGAGAGGAGTATCATCCTTTTGTTTGTAATATTACTGTAAAATTTTCATTTACACACTATTTGAGCTGCAGTATTAACCTCCTTTATTCCTCTAAAATGCAAATGTGATCCAGCCATGGTATTTTTGGTCAAATCTGATTCTTAAAAATATTGCTTATGTACTAATCTCAACAGCAAACACCTTTTTAAAGACACTTAATGCTGCTCATGTATCTGCAAAGTTGCAAATGTTCACACTGAAATTATCTACAATTAGTCTTTCTTTCAACATCTGCTTGTGCCATGAAGCATGATTAACTTCATTTATTGGTAAGTTTAGCAACTCAAAGTGTGGTTAATGGAGCTTTTTGTAAGTTTTGCCATTGCTACATCGCCAGCGTTAGCATTAACAGCTGTTTACTTACCAGTATTGCCAAAAGCGTCAATCAGTGTTGCATTTACAAAAAAAGAGCTTATAATACGTCCTCTGAGCAGCGCTACCTCTTCAGGACAGACCGGACCATCTCCTCACAGAAAGTGAGGAGATGGTCCGGATGGGTCTCGCTGCTTAGCACGCTAACTTCAGCAGAAGAAAAGAAGTGATAGAAATAGAAGCACAAGAAGAGGGCTTCTTTCCAGCACTGGAGAAAGCTGCTGGTGAGTAAAGGAATGGAGTTTGATGCTGAACTCAGTTTCTTCTAGACTGGTAAGTAAACAGCTGTTAATGCTAATGGTGGCCATGTAGCAATAGCAAAGCTTACAAATAGCTCACTTTTAAGGGTATGAAAAAAAAATCAGTCTGAACATGTTCCATTCAGTCACTACAGATAAAGGAGACATGTTTGTTTTTGCAGGGCAACACAGGAGAGAGCTGTGCCACAGTTGTTCCCCTGCCGCCTGACTACAACACATCCCAAGTTGCTTTCTTCCCTTGACAATACATCAAGGTCCTGTTGGACAAGGGCATTCGAAAAATGCTGTTGTTCCATTGGAGGGCATTGTGGTCAGATGGCATCAGATGGGGCGCAATTAATTGACTGTGTATCTCATTAGGCACAACAGGCCTGCTCTCTGTGGATGTTTCCAGGTTGGACTCTCCAAACACCTGCTGGCTCACTGGGCTTCGAGAGCAGCCACACCTGTTCACTGCCTAGTTCAGTTTATAATGAAATTTCATTTCATGGAGCAGCAAAAAATCATTTGACATTTTACAAATGAAGCAGGTTTTACAGTATGTTTCACCTAACTGGTAAAATGACTACTTACTGTGCAGTATTCAATATGTTTAATGAGAGAAAAACAAACAGATGTCAACGCTAGATTGAAACATTCATTTCATATATGAAAGAATATATATATTCTGTGAAATAGATGTTTCGTATCTTATGCCATCCGTGCACATCCAGTGTTTTTGTAAATGTACAGATGAACTGTAAGAAACAGATGGTGTGTGCAGCCAAGGAGTAAAAGAGGCATTTCCTCTGATTCAACTAGATCTCATCTCTGATGCAAATTAAGGCAACATAATAGCAGATATGCTTTTTAATTGTTAGAGATCATCACACAGCACAAAGAGAACAGAGCTTAGTAGTGTGCTCTGTCATCTGGGGCAGCATGCTGCTCACAAAGTGTGAGTCTGGGCTCCAACTCTATTCAAAAGACCAGGTCCATTGAGACAGAGTAATATGTTGGTAGATTTTAAAAGGAGGAGGACACTCTCCGAGCTGTAGACATTATCGACATTATGGTGTCCTGCAATAATGGTGTTGAGTATGTTGTCAACAGATTGTGAGAGCCAAAACACGCACAAGGTTACATCTTTCTTGTTGCCATGCAGCATTAAGTTGACATGAGTGCTGGGAACATGACATTCCTGTTGGTGGAGCAGAGCAAAAGTGTCTTGATAATCTAATCTAAGGCCTCTTCAAAAAAAAAAAAAAAAACCTCTGTGGCCCAAAGATAAATCTTATAGGGGTCTAAAAATATGGATTTCTGATGCACAAAATCTTTTTCTTTTCCCCCCACAATATTTCTTTATTATTTCTAATAAAAGAATAAATGTTCTGCTCTCTCTGAGAAGGAAAAATGACTCCTTGACTTTTGTTGAACTGCTCACAACTCATGTTGAAAACACAGCCAAAACCTGTAGACGCTGCAATATCTAGAAGATCACATGCCGAAAAGTGATTCATAGAACATTTAGGTCCTGACATAACAAAAGCTGTGGCTCAGTGAGAGTCATAGTGACCGAAACCATCACGTCTCATTGGCCTTATGCAAACTCCAGAGAATTAGCACAGGACTCGTAGTAATACCATAATCTACAACAGTTCCTCTCTTTAGAAGTGACATAATATGAGCACTCCAACTGATTATACACTTGTTTGATGTCAGTGACAGCTGAACGCAGCTGTGAATCAAACACTCATCGGCACTGGAGCACAGCGTAGGCACAAAGCAGACAATGGACCAACACAATAACAAGGCTTCTCAATTCAGACTCTATTCAGTAAACAATAGTGAAGCCTGCCAGTCAAAAAGGAGCGTTTGTCACTTTTGCAAAGTGACATCACCACAGCTCTCTTCAACAGCGTCTTCTTTGAAACTTCTTCTTTGATGGAAGTGATTATTCTGATTGCACTTGGGTTTTTGCTTGATTTTATCTCAGTTGTCTTTTAATTTCTTTTGTTTCAGTGCCTTTTGATTATTTAGCTTAATTTAGCCTAACCCCCCACCCCACCCCCAAAGTAGTTTTTGAATCAGGCTTGTTTGTGTGTTTGTTTTTATAATTAGACTAGTATTTTACAGCACATGGCTGACTGCAGTCTTGAATGAGACTCTGCTGTGATGTGATTGAAGTTAAAATCCACCACAAAACAGCTGTGGTTTATGTTCAAAGTAGAACTACATAATCTAACACTGCCTTTCTCTCTTGACTTTCTTGTTTTAACGAGGCAGCACTTCCACTGGTAACATTTCTGCATGGTGGCCAACCACGGCAAAAAGACGAATCAATCCAACCAATCGATCATCTGAAGCCAGGCTCAGACTACAAGAGTTTTAAAATCCTAACTGATCTTGAAATTGAGTTGCATGAGGCACATAAAGAGAAACTTCACAGATGTCTCTAATCTCTAACAGGCACACACAAGATTTTAAATTAATGGTGCATCACACACTACAAAATATCATTATTGTGGCACAGGGAGCAATCGGATAATAATGTACCACCTCACGTGACATCATTGTAAACAAAATGGAGACTGTAGTGCAAAAACCTGCTGCGAAATTAGTAAAACAAAAGCAGAAGGCTGAACGAATCTGGATGAGAAAATGTTTCAGGAGAAGCTGTCAGTTTTAACATCTGTCAACAGAGGTATGCTAGCCAACATTAGCCTCAAGGGCTAGAATGTTTACTGTTGCTTGGCAACACCGTCAGCTGCTCCGGGACTGATGTAATCAGAATCACCATCATATCGATTTTAACTCCTAAACAATATCCAACATGTTTGATATTATGGCCCTGATGAGCTCCCCAGCCACTAACCTGCCTTCTCTGTCAGTGAATTGATGTTGTTTGAACAGATGGTGGTGAGAGTGTGAGGGTTTTCACAGAAGTGCATCATGGGACTGTAAGCAGTGTCCAAAAGTTGTCAACTGTCTTCTTGCTTGTTTGCCTGTGTCTCTGTGGTTTGTTCTAGTACTGTATGTACATGAATCATTCAAGTGTGTGTGTGTGAGCTTGTGACTGAGTGTATATGTATGGGTCTGAAGTCGTGTCTGTGTGTGTGCATGTTTCTGAGAAGCTCTTCTTGCCCATATGTTAATGCTAGTACATCTATCCTTTGTTGTTTCATCCACTTGCAGTTTTAGACCCTCAGAGTGAAGATATTTTGTTTTTCTCTTTGTCATTAGGCTACAGCAGATGTACAGTTAAGATTTAGTAAATAAAAGTCAGTGGAAGATCACCTCAAGTATCACTAAACATGTCAATGTGCCATGCCACCCCCTGCCAGCGCTGAGGTGCACATGAGGTGGTGGGCAGCCTCAGTGGCAGCGAGCCAGCAGCTCCAGCTACACAGCAGCTGAAGATGAAAATGAATGCACAGAAACGCAAAGATCTCAGCTAAATCCTCCCAAATGACTTAGACACACAGCATCTGGCCTGTGTACAGCTGAAAAACTCACATAGGAGCATTTAAAAACAGGGTCCAGGGTCTTTGATGTACATTTTTCTCTGTGTTTGAAAAGCGAGAAGTGAATATGGATCACATCAAACTTATGGAGAGCAGCAATTCATACCTCAGACTAAAAGGTTACATTCACACCATGTGTTCTCACAGGGGGATTTCCACTGGCCGAGGACAGCCTTCTAATTTGCACTTCGACGATATGAGGCTGATGCAAATGCAAAATCTTTCACACATTTACATTTACAGACTAATCCCTCTTCTCTTTTACAACTCCATAGCACACTGCATGGGGTCATTTTTTTTTTTTTTAAATCCTGATGCCCGATGCTCAGGCTGAGATATATAAGCTGCAGTCTGCATATTGATAACAAATTAATGTCCAGTGAAAGAATCCAAGGACACAGATATCACAGTACTGTCCCAACGGTATGGCTAAGACAGGTGATAAGAACAGAACAGAAACATAACGTGTATTCATGTAAAAACATGGCTAATTATTAATTTCATTCTCATCAGTCAAGGCCACCAGCGGATCCACTGATTAACAACAGAATAAGGTCAAGAGACTGACCGCTACTCTCATCTCGTATGACTCAGGGTTTTCCACAGCTGCTCACAGCGGGGGCGGGCCACTTCGACTCAAATAATCCAGTGTCCAAGCCAATGACACTTTGACATGTGGACAGCAGAAGCCGACCCTAGAGGACGACCCGGTCCATCTCCTGAGCCAGAGACACCTCTGTTTGTATGAAAAGCTGTGATTCATTGTGATTCCACAGACAGTGTTTCCTTGCTGAGCCACGGTGGGGGGCTGCATTGTGACGGTTTCAATAAACCATCAGGACGATGACAACCACTCAATTTGACTAACTAGGACTACTGAGAGCCACAGGTCAGCCTCGGCTGATCTTAGGAAAGTATGAGGGCAGTATGGACAGGATTAAAGAGACTAATAAACTCCCTTTTACACTGGTTAAAAAACTCGCCAGGACCCGCTAACATCAGGCTTCTGTCTGCAGTGTGAAAGGGAACAATCAGTATTCACTCCCAGGTCAAATGACTCTGCAGCAGTTGCGCTTGTGTTATCTTTCAGAGCACAAACACTGTCAACAGACCTGTCCTCTGCCCAGTACGGTGCGGTTACACCAGAGACACTGAGCTACACTGCACTCGGGGATGAATTTTTAAAAGTTTTAAAAATACACAATCACCGAGAGAAGTGTCTCACACAGAGATTCCAACACTTACAGGAACACTAAACCGGGGATGAGACCCCAAGGATTCATTTTATCAGTCTGCTCGGCAACTAGAAGCTCACTCTTTCTCCTCTGTGGCTGCATGTGATGACATCGCTCCCTGCAGTTGTGTCTGTCATCTTTTTTTGCATATTTACCCTCATTTAAAAAACTGCTTATATGCACTAATTTTGGAGTAAAAAGTTTATACGTCTATTGACATCCATAAGATAGATAGATAGATAGATAGATAGATACTTTATTTATCCCCTAGGGGAAATTCATGTGTCCATTAACTCATTGACAATAATAATAACAGTTATAATAAATAAACAATAATAATTAGATTAGTCCACTTCTAAGGCTGAGGTGTTGTACAGCCTGATGGCAGTGGGAACAAAGGATCTCCTGAACCTCGTTTGCTGCAGCTGTAGCTGCTTCTCTGTCCTGCCAGAATGTTGTGGAGAGGATGGTTGGTATTGCCCAAGATGGCCTCCATCTAACATTGCATGCCTCTCTCCACAACAGTCCTGAGTGAGTCCAGACTCCTGCCAAGCACAGACCCAGCCATGATTTGAGAAAAATAAAACCTATCTCTTAAATAAAATACTTCTTCACTGACATGAATGTCTTCTTACAACTTCTTCAGAAAACTACTGACAGTTGTGGCTTTGAATAAGTGGGAGCTTTTCAAAAGGCTGAGACCATCAGTAACAAATTGAACCTAAATTCAAGCCTGAATAGTGTATACAAAATACAAGTTAGCTACCAAGCTAAGTAGCTAGTGAACAGGCAAACACACCTGCTAGTGGTTTTCACCTGTTCAGTTCAAGTCTCTCTTCTTTTCCCTAATCATTTCTGGTTCATGATGCCCATTAAGTTTGCCAGGCTGGACTTTACCACAAGTTTGTTCATAGAAAGCAGGTTTCAGTTGGGTCTGAGTCAACAAGTGACTTTTCCTAACATTAAAGACTCTGCCCTCAGTGCACACTGCACTCTGAGATGGTTTATGGCACTGAAAGTAATATTTCCTGATTAGATATCGATTGCTGTCACTTGATTGAGATATGGTAGAGGAAACAGAGCAGAAACAAGAACATCTCATAATTTCTCAATAAATGGATATGGAGCTTGGATCTGCTGAAAATTAATGGCAGTTTTGATTTTGAACAAACTTTCTATTGGTATATTTTCTTGCTCATATAATAGGCCAAGAGCTGTAACCAGGAAGGAGAATCAGCCTTGGCCTCCACTAACATCTCAGGAAACGACTGCACCCGCATGAAAAATTAAACTTTAAAGTTCAGGTGAAAAAAGGAGCAGAGGTGCAGTTTCACATCCACTGAAGACCAGATATTTAATGACTGAGGTTCTGCCTGGATGTAGTTGTTGAACAGAAAAAACGAAAAGCCGTGAGGACCTGTCAGAATGTGCTCAGCAGACGACAGCGACTGATGGATGAGTGAGTCTTACCCATCACACTCTGCTTTACGCCCCCCCGCCCCTCCCCTTTGCTACCGAGCATCCTCCTGTGGGGAAACTTTGCGACTGTAATATTAAAAACTGTGCACAAGGCTCAAATGTGTGGGATAAGATAAGGCATCTCCAACCAAACTAAATCTTTCTAAATTCCCATGCTCAGAGATGCTTACACAAACAGCCGGCCAAAATCCATCTTTCTGACAGAATCATTTCCAAAGCCAGAACCCCCAACTGGGCTCCTGGATGCACTTGTGAGCTGTACCCGCCTGGGAGTGAGCATGTCAGTGTGTGTGTGTGTGTGTGTGTGTGTGAAGAGAGAGAGAGAGAGAGAGAGAGAGAGAGAGAGAGAGAATGGATAAAGTATGAGTCATCCAGTAGAGAATATGAACTGTGTGTCTGTGGTGAAACCAGTCTTCAGCCTTCTTTCTACTCATGAAGGTTTACAAGTTTAGTCATACACCCTCCACCAGTCTGACCGAACTTCCCTGTGACTGCATGTATGAGAGTGTGTGTGTGTGTGTGTGTATGTGTGTGTGTGTGTGTGTGTGTGTGTCAGTGAGAAACAGAGATTAATGGTGCAGACATCTAAAAGTATTCCTCTCATTTTTCAGTGAATCTTTCTGAGCCACCGAATTCACACAGGCTGCCTCTCAGCACTGTGTGTGTGTGTGTGTGTGTGTGTGTGTAGCATGTCTGTTCTGACAACAACAGACTGTGGTGCGAGTTCAAATCAAAGGATTACAGCCCTGCAGCAAATGGACTGAATGAACTGGACCTTATGGCAGTCCTGTGAGGTGGATCAGAGCGCAGGCGTCACACTCATCACTCTCTGCTGAAGAAACAGCCATAACTCAAACCAAGAACTACTCATTCTGTGGAGCCAGCTGATGGGAATATAAACATGAAACTACCGCCCCATCACAAGCACATCCAGGAGAAGTCAGAGATCCACCACCCGAACCTAAACTGGCTCTCCCTCCACAGACGACGAGTAAAGGCGGGCTCACAGTACTTTGATCCAAAAAACCATCTGGAGTAAATGAGGCACCTCAGTTCCAGCTGCCACTATGAAACCACTCAGGCTGTTGTAAGATGTGCATAAAACATCACACTGTGATTTTGATAGAACTGTGTTGTTATAAAAAAAAAAATGCATAGACGACTATTGCAGGAAATAGTGATACACTGAGAACAGTACTGGCTTGTTAAAATGGACTTTGAACAATGAAGAGTTGAGGTGATAACGTTACAAAAAGGCTGGGAATATTAAAAACGTATGTCGTTGTTGATGATTTCAGGACTTGTTTTCATTGTCTATTCTTTCATTTATTACATGCATCATTAAAATGAATTTTTAAAATGCCTTTATCACAGCTTCTGCTAGATTACATTTTCACAAAACGCAATATTAAAGAGAACTGAATACAATATTTAAAAACCCTTTTTCTGAGGCCACACATTTTTCTTTCACATTTGTGTATTCCATGTTATCAGTGTTCCTCTATTCTCCCATGTTTATTAATCATCACTTCAACTTCAATACCAAATAACTCATCTCTTTTCTCTCTGTGCCACTCTGTTCTGGAGTCAGTAAAAGTTGTCATCAACCAGCCCCAATATCTTTCTTTCTCCTAAATGTCAACGCTTGCGGTGACAGAGACAAAAGATTCTAATTTCCGGAGCCAACAACAGCGTATTTAATCAAGTATGGATTAAAAATTTGTTTAGGGAAAAGCTTGAATAAGCTCGAAGTCATTACAATGAGAATTAAAAACAAAAACAAATTAGCATTTTAAGTTGAGCTGCAGAAATTAAAAGTTACATACAAAATAAACCTTATGGCCAACTTACCTGTAAATGGGATCCTGCATCACCATCATCTTGCTCTCATCCCATGTCCACTCCTTCTTCTGTGGAAAAAAAATCAAAACTATTCAAACTAATTGAATTATAACGTTTTAAAAGGTCCCATATTTTACACTTTTATTTGAAGTCTTGATCCATAAGAAGATATATTTGTGGTTTTAAGTATGACAAACCATCTCAATGTAGTTACACATCACCTCTCTCTGGAGCTCTAGTAACAACAGGTTGGTGAGCCAATCAGAAGAGAGGAGGATCTGAGTCTCTCTTCTAATTGGCTCAGTGATGGCATAAAAATATATAGCAGATTTCAGGAAAGCACTCAGAGGAATCAAATACTGCAAGATTGGACGGTGGGCCTAGGTGGGCAGGGCTTGGGGCATGGTTTGGAGTGGTGACGTTTCGGTGTGACATCACAAAGTTGCAGAAGTCCTGACGACTCATTTTAAGGCTCAGTTTCTGAATAGAGGCTGTGTGCATTTCTCTGTGCTTTGATACTTTCACAGTATTAATATAGAACCTAGACCTGTTTATAATCAAACAACACATGGACATCTACCTTTAGACAATATGGGACCTTTAATAAAAGGCTTGTTCGACATCCAAAATTCAATATCTTGATACAGTTCAGGGCAAATATCGTGATATACAATATAATTGTGATATTACTTTATTATCGTATTACACATTACACCAAAAATCATAATAAAATATAAATAGTGTAAATCCCTTGAATCATTATCGTGAGCGAAATGCCTCAGAATGGTGTTGATATTATTCTAACATCTCCATCTGTGACACATTTATTTACATTTTTCCTTTTGTCTGTCCGTCCATTTGTTTAAATCTACCGTCCGGGTTAATGTCACAATCCAAATGTCAAGACATGAGCGCGCAGGAATTATTCATATTGATTTTTATCTCTACAGAGCGTAGCTGAGTCAGTCATTTAGTTGCTCCAGTCTGTGGGCTTTCATCGCCTCCGCCAAACTCAGAGATGTAAATAGATCATTGCCCATCACACTTGACATTTCAGCTTTCCAGCCAGGGAATCAAACAAGACAAGAGAACAGGTGGAGGCAAAACATCCCTCTATTGACTGGCCTTTCAATATAGATGCTGAGCTTTCGATGATGGCTTTAATATCAATCTCAAATCAGCCAGTATAACACAGTCTAATCATGGCGTTCAGTCAAACCCCTTCATCACATCCTCTCTCCCTTGTTTCTGACGTGGCCTGACCTGAGTACAGTCAGACCCGATCCTAATAAACTTAATTTAATTACATCTGAGCTTGTCTCTCAAGGTCTCTTATTTTCATCCTGCCATTAACCCAAACACCAACACTGATGCCCCACCAATTAACACACAGCTGCAGACATGTCCTTTTCCCCTGCTCTTCACAGTTTACACGCTCCATTTCACCTCCGTAAACACATTTTTCTCCTGTGATGATTATGGCATAGCAGACAACATGATCAGAGCTGATAGCAGTCAGCTGATATTAGCACTTTCAGAGAAGATGGAGATTCCCTTTTGCCTATGTCTATATAAAAAGTTCATAAAACAGAAATCAGATTTTCTGAAACCCATGTAACCAATTTTACCAGCTGTTCACTCAGTGTGGTGGTCCTCGTTAGAAACTAATACCTAAGAATTTCATGGGATTTAGTAGTGAGTTTTATGGACTGCATGCTGCTGGTGTTTCTTCTAGAATGCAAATGTTGGGGAAACTGAAGAAGTGAACTGGAGAAGTTAAATAGTTCCACATACCGACGGCTTAGGGGTGGGCGATATAATGAATATACTCGATGTATTGTGGCTTGTTTCACGTGCGATGTAGTAAACGACTATATCATGAACTTTAAGTACAAATAGTCACGTAATTGTTTTAACCCACCGGCATTAAATTTGTTTTGGCGTTTTGCTTCTCTTGCTCTCTCCTATGGCTGTCACCCTCTCACAGATAACACACTCCGCCGCTCATCCAGAAAATTCTCCTAGATGTGCATGTGTGTGACGTAGGTGAGGCGTGTGTGTTTTTGTATCTGGAGTGGAGAGAACTCGAGGGCGCGACAAACCGAGTTTATATGTGTTGTTCAGAAACTGTAATTAAAGATGAAGGGGGACAAATTGGTTCAGAAAAGAAACAGCACTGGGTTAAATGTCTTTCTCAGAGATTCTTGTTGATGCACTTTTTTGTTGCTTTGAGCTCTGTTTTTGTTATGGGTCAAATTTAACTTGGTTGTGACTTCCCCTTTTTGCATGTAATTTAAAGGTCCCATATTTTACACTTTTCTGGTGTTTTATTTGAAGTATTGATCTATATGAAGATATAATTGTGGTTTTTAGTACCAAAAACCATCTCAATGTAGATTTACATCTCCTCTTTTGGGCGTCTTCCTGGAGATCTTGCAACAACAGGTTGACTGTTTTCTGAGTGTGTTTCTGATTGAATAGATTTCAGGTAAACACCCAGAGAAACCAAATCCTGCAAGGTTGGATGGTGGGTCCATGTGGGCCGTGCTAGGAGCATGGCTGAGGGCAGTGACAGGCAGGCTCAGTTTCTGAATACTGGCTGTGTGCATTTCTCTGTGGACGGAGCGCTTAGATACTTTCACAGTATTAATATAGAACATAAAACTGCTTTATAATCAAACAACACATGGAAATCTTACTTTCTACCTTTAAAATTGTTGCAATAGAAACTACTAATGAATATACAGTAACCAAGAATGTTTTAATGCAGACAAAGGTTGCGGGGACTAGAATATTCATACTGGTGTGCTTTTATGCCTCAAAGGGTTAAATCACACATTTATGAATATAGTATGATATGTATAATAATACTATCTTTAGGCCATACTGCCCATTCCTGACATAAAAATATCAGTCAGGGTAATAGTATGCAATCCTAGTATATAATCTAAATTCTATGCTGTACACACATACCAATGTTCATACACACACAAAAGAATGTGGACGGGCAGACAAGCTCTCAGGTCCACACAGTTACATAACTGATCATTTATATTGCTGTAATGAATTGGCCATTCCTTTGAGGACCATTTCAACAACTCAATTAAGCCTCTTTTTCATGAGACACTGGTGCATAGCTGTAGTGTACATCTGGCTGTAAGAACAAGTCAAGGTCAATACTATGTACAGTAACTACAGCCTTTCAAATGATGTAATTTTTCAGGATGAAAAAAAGTAGAATATGAAAAAATTCAATAAATGCTTGTTATAATGTCAAGTTTGTTGAAATTAAATGAATAAATGTGATATTTTTCAGTAGACTTTGGCTTAATGCAAAAGGATCAAAAAGTCCTCAGAAGTCAATTTCTTTTCAAAGCAAACAGGGGAATTTGAGTGAATGGTAAACAATCAGCAAAGGCCGTCTGGTCATTCTGACCTTTTCCGTTGTCAGCAGCCAATCAAATTTTTGAGCTACCGTGTCTCTCTCTCTCTCCCAACATGCAGGCTGGTAAAACAATTCAACAAGAGTATCTGGCCCTGCACACATAATCTGTCTGAACAGATCAACAGTTTAAACACTAGTTGACAGCTGACAGTCACTAGTGTAACATCAAATATTACATACATTTGAAAGAAACCTTAACAAAACAACCAGTGGCCTCAAGTCTGGCTTAATGAATTAAGATGAAGAACTGAATGCTGGGAAGAACACTGGACGCCACTACTAAGTGAGCTTCACTTTGTTTCCAGCCACTGGTTTTCCACCTGTCAGACTCTCTGATTCAGGTGAAGTCCACTTCGCTCTGTCTCTGTAGATTACAGCTGTCAGCCTCACTGCAGCGAGAAACACATCCAGCCTCACCCCCCACCCCTCCACTTTCTTCAGGTTTTCTCCTCTCTATTTTTTATGCTTTAACTTCCTCCTCCATTTTCATCGCTTCTCTTTACTCTTCAAAATCTGTCATCCTTTTCATCTTCCATCATACTCTCAATTCCTCTCAGGCTCTTACAATCTCCTTCTGCCACAGACAGTAAACAGGAAATGGATCTGTATTGGTTTCTTAACATGACTAAACCAGCATGTAGCATTGCACAAATTAGCCCACCACATATTTTACTCCTACAAGCAGGGGGTGTTTGGTTGGCTGATAGTGTGACTAAAAACACATTATATGTGCAAAACAAAGAACTGCAACAATTGCAAGGCTGTCATCATAATGCATACATACATGAGAGGCACTACACAGAGGATCATTTTACTCCTCATTACCAAGATGGCATCCCAATCTTACCAATCCCAACACGCTCACTGGGCACATAAGCCCAACAAGCTTCTGGGCCTCAGTCCTCTTCTGGGTCCAGTAAGTATGTGCACTAGAATTGAGAGACTCTTAAAGCTTAGGCTAGCAGCACAAAAGGGTTGAAAGGCCTGGAAATAAAGTTCCCTACTCTGAGCGCCACGTCAACGTCTCATCATTCCCCAGTAGAGTGGTCCGGACTGAAAGCTACTTACCAGCTAAGTTGAGAGCCAGGCTAAAGGACCCCATGGCAAGAAGGGGTAAAAATAACTTTTTGTGCAGGTTGTAATGACTAAAGTTTTACAATGTAGACATTTTAAACATGATAGAAGTACAAACATTTACTTAATTTAAATATATTATCACCCAGTTATACCAGCTTGATATCCTAATTAGTGCCTAGACAGAATCATAGCGACTTAAAGTCGCCACTATAAAGAATAAAATCAGCTCAATTTCTTATTGTTATGAGAAAGATTCTCTTGTAATAACATATTCTGAAGTTAAAAAAATATTTTTTATAATCATCACATAAAACAACTCATTTCATTTTAACAAGAAACTTTTCTCATGATAACAACATATCAGCTTATTGAATCAAAAGAGGTTTGTATCTCATTACAACGAGAAGCTCTCACATGCTTTTATAATGAGTGAGAGATCCAATCTAGCCTATATCCCCTGGTACATTCTTTATCTTGGCAGCAAGATCAAACTCTGCTGCTTTTGTTATAAAATGACACAAACAGGACACATCACACTCAGCCAAGGAGTAAGATAGAAATAGAGTTCATAAGATGATAAGGGTCACTCACTTTTTTCTTTTTCCTCAAGGCGACCTTCACACCGTCTACAGACACCACGATGTGGACTTTTTTCTTCTTGATGTTTTTCACCTTGAACTCATACTGCAGAGAGAAGACAGAGGCAGACGTATTAATATGTAGGTAGATTAAGGTAGACAGTGACATTGTAACATCGTTTCAAACATTTGTCAGAAGGGGTCAGCCTGATGAGTCATGTCTGGAGGCAGGACAGAGATTATAAGAGATGAAGGACAGAAGGAGAATGTGAAGGAAAGTAATCTTCATTTCTGTTTGTTTTTTTTCTTATTGTTTAAAAAAAGTTATATTGCAGTCACCGTGTTGAAGACAGACTGAGCAACATCCATCTTGACATGTAGTTAAAGACAAAACTTTCTGCTGTCTGGGATTTTTTTTTTTTACTCCAACAGATTTTCTCTCTTTGTTCCCACCACAAAGTGAGCTGAGGTCCAATCAGAAAACACACAGCTGCTGTAGCCTGAGATTGAAAACGTGAAGGCATGGATGACCTTCAATATCACCAGTAGATACAAAAATGTGCCGGTGTCCTTCTGCCCTCGTCCCTATAATGAAATATCCTCCATCCATCCCTGTGTGTGCAACCTTACAGTCATCTATAGATTCACATTTTTTACACAGCATTCCTGTACCAAAAACAAAACATTTTAATTATACAAAAAAAAGGGTTGGTATACTGATGCCTTGACTTCGATACAGATTCTTAACAACTCTTTCTTCAAAATCAATTTTATGAAATCCATTTTAACAAAAAGAAAACTACAATACACTTTATGGTACTAGTTGTAGTTTTATTCTAAGATCGGTCTCTTTACACACTCAAGCGTGTGTAAATAAAAAGCCAATCTCCAACATCATTAGTTCTTGGTCCAAGCCTGCTGCATGCTCATTGGTTCACTAATGCAGAAGAGATTTATTCATTTACCCCTTAGGTATCAAATGGCAAGGCATTTTTTCAATACTCAATAGTATCAAACCAATTCAGTCAACCCATAAAAGTTCTCATCAAAGTTTAATATTGTCTTAATAGAAAAATCCATATAAGAACTCTTAAGAATAAGTGAACAAGATTTGCAATGATGGGTGTATTGACAGCATTTAATGATATCGCTGTCAAACTAAAGGTTTTGAATTTCAACTTATGGTAAAACATCTTTGTCTCAGTTTGCCCCGCCTAGAGCAAACTCACGTCCACTCACATCTGCCTGTGTCCATACTTTGTGGTGCTGAGTAAAAACCCAGCACAATGTGCCAGCTTGATTACAGTATCCGTTCTATGACAAAATTCACTCAATATTCAAAAACAGCGGCCGTTCAGTATCAAGCTGAGGCACTGGATAGAGTTCATCAAAGTTTGCTGTAAAAACTGAACAGCCATAAAATTCCTTTGTACTAGGAACTTCATCCTGACCAAGTGCTTGGAGGAAAGTAGAGAACTATGTGTTATGACAAAGCAAGTCAGGTCCAACATTTGCATTATGTAAAGAAACATTTAAAAATCTGCTTGTTATGTTCTTAATAATCGACCAGCCATCCCCAACCTCTCCAGTTCAATGTTTCACACTAATAATGAACAGATTTGTCACAGAAAATGACAAACAGCCTCAGTGAATGAAAGTTGCATGGTCGGCAGCCTTCAGTCACAGTCTATTTACACGCCATAGATCAGACTGAGACAGCTTCTATCACCTCCGCTGCCTCTAATGGTGCGATGAGCGGTGTCAAACAACAGCACTCCAGCAGGAAACCACAGTCAATACTGTGAGGAAAAACACTGTTTGCATATCAAATACTGCGCAGGTGTAAAAGGTGGATCAAGTGGCTTTTATGTTGTTGTGGGAACCCTGCGTTCATATTCATGTCTACCTCTCTCCTCTTCCGCAATCCCCTGCATGTTGATCATATTTTAAAAAGAGTGGGATGTAATTGAGTTGTACAGAACCACCTGTCACTGCAGCCTGAAAAAAAAGTACCGTAAATACACTAACTGAGTTGGTTGGTAGGTGTTTTGTTGAAAGTGGACTTTCATTAATGCTGCAGTAAGTAATGATCTTATGTAGAAAAGCAACTGTACTATGAGCAACAGTCACAAGGCCTCCAATCCTGAGATGCTGCAAAATTCAGACTGTTTGCTCAAATTAAATTCTGCGATGCTCGTGGGAAAACTGCTCAGTGCGAGCAAGTGAGAAATCGAAAGTTAAGCAGTGAGACAGCAGTGACAGAAATACCAATCCAGATAGAGCTGAACTCGGTGACGATGCTTGACTTAACTTCACCACTTCCAACAGACACTAAAATGATCATTTAGTTGACCCCTGCCCCCTGAAGTGTTTTCACTTTAATGAAATCTTTCAAAGTCTCAGAAGTGACCCAGCGCTGTCACTTGGTGCTGCCAAAAACCAAGGTTTCTGGCAGCACAAAAATCTCCAATGTCACAAACACACACACACACTTGCTCATTTAAAAGAAACATCTTTGATTGTGACTGTTTGTGTTTATCACCTGCTGTGTTTGCATTCAGTCACTTCTAAATCAAATCTGAATATAAATGCCTTCCTGTCAATCAATGTGCCAATATTCCTGCTGTTGTAGCTGTCACTCGCCCTGTATATCAGTAGATGGTCCTGTGCTCTGTGTCGTGTCAGTCTGCACTGACTTAATATTGACTTGGTTTTCTCTAATTTAGTTGCATTTCCATTATAAGAACAAAAAGACTCCAGTCCAAATGAAAGCAGTGAAGTAAAACTCAACTAAGAATTAAAACAGACATTGTGCCATTCTTGATTTTGTTAACACCTGGCTTTAACATGTGTCTTGGGTGATCTGATCACATTGAGGACGCTTTTGTGATTCAACCACCTTTGGGAGGAGGTGTTTTAGGAGTGTCCTGGGCCACATTGGAGCACCGCCTACTCAACTGATGTCCTCTGCCACAGTCTAATCAGTCCCTAATGAACTGAAAATATTTTTCCCCTTCACTTAGAGTTTCCCTTCCGCTGCCACATATTGATTTTCTATATTTGGGAAAAACCTTATTTAATTTTAGAGCTGTGTGCATCACATTGATTCACACAGCTTGTCCTTCTCTCTCTCAACACATTAACAACAGACCAGTCTGTCATGGTCAGACTGACTACAAACAACAACGCTGTGGTCTTTGCCAACAGGAATGATGTACGTGTTTACTTGCGTATAGAGCAGGGAAGTGAGATCCAATCACAAGTGGTCATACTTGTGAACACATGTGGAGACATATTCTAATGCCAGGTGTGGGCTGACGTACTTAGAGTGGTCCATTTATGATCGGATCACCTGAGACTCATGTTATTGCAGGTCTGAATAGGTCCCAAGAGATGAAGAGAAAAAACAGAATTGTCCTTTTATCAAGAAGCAATACCCACAGACAGCACATATATAACTTATAAGTCTCATAAGTTTAAGTCTCATCGCCACTCACTATACACTATAAGTTGCATTCAACCATTTATTCATAAACACATTCATACAGCACATTTTCTGTGCACTCAGTACTTTTCTGTTACACACATACACTCGAACACTGATGATATATCGAGGGCAACTTGTGGTTCAGTATCTTGCCCAAAGACACCTTAACATGTGGACTGGAAGAGCTGGGGATAGAACCCCGACTTTGCGATCAGTGGACAACCTGCTCCACAGCATAAATTGAACACCTACAATAGTTCAGATTTTCAGCCTTTAACATTTACTGTAACTGTGCCCTTGACTCGTACAAAGCAGTATAAAATAAGTAGAACATTTGAAATGTCTCTGCCTGCCTGCTGACAAAGTGACTGCATGTGGATCAAAGGTTGCAGTATAATGGAAGGTAACAGAACGCAGAACTCAGGGCCTTGTCAGCAGAGAGAAAAAGAGAGTCGACGAGCTTTACCAAGGCTGGAAAGGAACTCAATCAGCTCCTCAACCCTGGGTTACAAACTATGCTGACTATAACATACTGTGCACATAATACAGTTTACAAGGTGTTTCACTGCAAGTATTTTTAATTGCCATAACTGCACAATATATACAGTACAGCTCCATTCATTCACGTCCCTGCACACGCACTCAGCACCATGAATGACAGGCACACAGAAAGGGCAGGTAAAAAGACTGACAGGGACGGTAAAAACTTTATGGATTCTTTGACAGTCCACCGGTGCACTGATGCGGCGAGATTTCTCCTGGTGTAGCTGACCACCAGTCTGACCACAGCCGTGTTCCCATAGAACTGTCAAGAAAATTTGAAGCAAACTTTTGAAATGTCGCAAAAAAGAAAACTAGAATGAACTAGGCTGCGTAGTGTCGCCAGAAGCTGATGGTAAAGGCTACGTTAATCATGGCTGTAATAAACAGCAGAAGAAGACGAAGTGGGGAAGTTTGCCAACTGCCAAGAACTTGAAGATGATTTTTACTTACTTTATCTACTTACTATTTTTACTTATTTATTATTTTTTGCAATTCCAGTTTCTTCACTGAGGAGGAGGAAACGTGGGCTGTGGGCTGAAATAATGCCAGTCCAAATGTCAGTTTATCTACAGATGTAGATCTGTATGTGTGTGTGTGTGTGTGTGTGTGTGTGTGTGTGTGTGTGTGTGTGTGTGTGTGTGATGGTTCCCATACACTGATTTATTTGTGACAGCCACCCACTGACCACCACATATTGATTTTCTATATTTTTACTATTTCAAATCTTATTTCATTAAAATCTTACAACAATCTATGTCTGAGGGAAATGTAGTGGCACTGTAGACTCAAGATGCTCTTATTGAACACAAGCCAGTTTAAACAATGCAGGCTTTGAAATGTTTTCAAAATGTATTCAAGTGAATACATAATTTTGTTGTTAAAAATCATTCAGTACTGATGTATTAGGTAAGGCAAAACAAAATAATTCCCCTAGCAACAAAATAATATTTGCTAACATATCAACAACTTCAGGCTCATTGGATGGAAACTGTATTTCTTATTTCCAGAGAGTAAATGCATGAATGTTTATGTGTGGGGGTTTTATGAGTTGTTTTATGGCCGTGTTGTAATCTGCTGTAATGTCGACTGCTGCACATGCAAGATTTAAACGTTGGTGTTCCTGATGGATTGCGTGATTGACCTCCACAAAGATGATTACAGCAGCAATCTAACAAATTTCACGCAGGGCTTGACTGGCTAAGAATATGCAGCATAATATGACAGAAAGCACTTATCTCTAATAAGCCTGTCTATTTCTGTCTGATATGGCCCCCATCACTGAATCCACATCTACCGCCACACGGCTCGCACTATCCCTGGCGCTTTCAAGAAACAACAGCAATATGATTTATTATATCACCGATGCATCTATCTGTATGTGAGAAAATGAATTCATATAATTAAAACACTTGTACCACAGAAGCTGCTCCACTTCAGGAATGAATACACAAGTGTGTGTTCATTTTACAATAACTGGCAATTTATTCAACCTTACTTTTCCCAAAATGCAGCACCTCTGCTCCAATAGGAGGTGGTGGGGGTGTTTTTAATGAGTGCAGATAACAGCTCACAACACGGCTTAGGTCATTTAGTTTAATCCCTAATGTCTCTGCTAAATGAACTGCCTGGATTCGCAGCTCATGGAAGCAGCAGGGAGCAAGCAGGGGGAAAAAAACAACAAAATTACTGAAATTTTGATTAACGCAAGACTGAAGGCCTTTGCACTCAAGAGTCCATTAATGTCGATAAAAATGTCAGGCATTTAAAATAAATACATTATATTAATACTTTGCACAAATTCAGGTCTTGATTTTCTGTATTTATGGATGAGCTTCACCTGTTGGAGAAACATTCTTAAAGGCAACATGTAGTTGAGCTTCCAAACATTTATTCAGGACATCATAATGTGGCATTATGTCTTTAACATTATCTGTGACTTCTTGAAATGTTCCCATTTAGAATTACACTGGGCTCCAACATCAGAGAGTAGATACTGTGGTGAATCAGCAGCAGTTTCAGTATGGGCTGGTGAAACTCTCCCTGCTCTTAACATTTTCTTTTTCATTGAGTGACGGCATCAATGGTTGACTGACTAAAAACAAAGACACTAAAAACTCAGACTTGAGGTGAAAACCCTTTAAGGTTATCATATGAATTATGTGCTTGGAGAAATATGCTGTTTACAGTCAAAAGTTTTAGTTGTTTAATTTAACTATACAATTAACAAAAAACCAAATCAATTTTGGTAATCGGGTAATTTATCAAGTAAAGATCTGCCAGTTAAAACTTCAAGGGGGGTTATTTATTTTTTTATTTATTGACTCTTGTATTAGCATTTCAAAGGTAGGTAATTTGTGATGGTCTTGACCTTGGAAACAGTCAGTGCTCAAAACAATCTCAATTCAAGGTTTATTAGTTTTCAACCACATCTTACCATCTTCCTCAGTAGAATGATTTTGCGCACTTGTGTTTTGTCTCATGATAACAGGTCGTTCTATACACCTGAGCCCCCCCATTATGTAAGATGGTGAAATGTGGTCAAAAGCTAATGAGGGACCTGAGTTAAGATTATTCAATTTAAAAATGTACATTGATAGATTAATGGCTTGAATTGAAAAACGTAGAGTTGTTCCGATATGATACTAGTAGCATAAATGTCTACAGTACTGCCTGAAACACTGTAATAGGTACCATGTAATACCATGTAATTTATTCATAAATTTTATAATTTCAAACCCGGATGAAACGGCAGTTTTCCCAGAAATCAATTCTTCTTAAATGCTCTAAAACAGTAGCCTACACAGGAAGTTGTGCTGTGCAGCCATTGGCAGCTACTGTTTTATAGCAGCAAAGACTGATTTCTGCTCAATAGAGTAACATTAGCCATTCAGCAATTTGGCCATATTTTACACTAGAAGGTCCCATGAGTAAATAAGCAACATGTACAGTCTACAAGGCTTTAACTCTGAGGTGCAGGAAGTGTTCATTCCCACTTTTTTTTTCTTTTTTTTTTTTGACTGACAGTCAAATCAAATGATAAAAGAATATGGCAGGCAAAGGGTTTCAATCTGAGCCATGTCATACAACAATGACAGCAATCATGTCACATCTATACAGGGTAAGTAGAATAAAGCTGTTAAAAACACTTTTTAAGACAATGGTATTAGTAAGGAAAAAATGGTATCGCATCATCTTAATTTTCACTTTTTACATTTGACGATAATAAAAATTCAGATAAGAACACAATGAACCACCAAACTTGTTACAAACGACAGGACGTCCCAGGTAAAGCTGCTCTCGTGCGAACAGGCATTTATCTCAATCTGGCTGCACTGGGTTACAGTAAACAGGATTTGCTTACGTGCAGAGGTTTGGAGTTGGACCATTTGGTGACCATGACAGGATATTGGCATACACGTAAACAAAGTGAAATGAAATGAATACTTAAGTCTTAAGAATGGGCTCATCCGTCATGCAAATAAGTCAGTCTTAACATTTGCAACCACCGTTTCCTGATAAACACGTCATTATTTCCTAAAGGTCCCTTCCTCCTGTTTCCAGTATAATCCATCATTTTGGCAACAAAGATGCCAACACACTCACACAATGGCGTCCTCAGCCAGTGCTCCTTTTTTCACTCACTGAAATATCAGTCGGTGGCCAGGGGAGCACAATAAAAGCTCAATGTCCATGGGGAGATGATAAAAAGTTCAAATAAATATGGAGACACATGCCGACACACACACACACACACACACACACACACACACACACACACACACACACACACACACAGAGAGAGTACGCCACCACACCAGGTCACCTAATGGCAATCAAAGTGAGTGTTCAAGAAACTCAGCAGGGCAGCAGACAGAGAGGTAGATGTTATACAAGCTCTTTATTTAGCTCATTGATGAAGGCCTTTCTGACATGACTATGGTTTTGTAATGTGTCCAATTTCTGGTCCATCTTTTACACAGGGAACACAGTTGGTGTCCAGCCCCACTAAGTTAGCCAGACCTCCTCTGTCTGCACGTGAACACACAAACACACACACGTCGCCAAGAGGCTCCGCTTTGCCACATGCCAATTTGTTCCAAACCAGAGCCTTTTGAGCAGCAAGTTTCCACCGAGGCCAATCATGAGTACAGATCCAACTCAATGACACGTCTCCTCTAGAGAGAGGAGTAGACAGTAAAGAGCGCTGTAAAGAGTAAGAGAGGAGAAATAAAACAAGATAAAGAGATGGCATGAGAGAAGAGAGTAGGAGGAAGAAGCAATGACATGGTGAGAATGTGAAGTTCAATTAACAGCTCAGATCATTAAGCTCATATTCCACAAACTGAAAAGTCAAGCTTTCTTAGATGTGCAAACTGTGGTATTGTCATTAGGTACTTGATGAACTGAGCACCTGAAAGTACTGCTCACGCTTTTTACTGCAGATGCACTGGAAAATGTTTTTTTCCCCCTTCTCTCTACAAGTCAAACTGCATACTAAATCAATCATCCATCCAGCAGAATATTTATCTTAAGGTCTCCTGATAGAATGAGCAGTGTCATTTTACAGCACTGAATGTACATAAACAGATTATCCCAGGCTTATCCCATATGGCTTAGTGGTGTACAGTGTTACTGAGGGTTCAATTCACTGGTTTTAACTGTGAGATTAAATGTCTACTATTTTAAGGTCTAATGTTGTATAAAGGCAGATGTCCATGTGTTGTTTGATTATAAAGCAGGTCTAGGTTCTATATTAATACTGTGAAAGTATCAAAGTGCTCAGTCCTCAGAGAAATGCACACAGCCTGTATTCAGAAACTGAGCCTTAAAACCAGCCGTCAGGACGTCTGTGACTTTGTGATGTCACAACAAAGCAGTCATCGCCTCAACCATGCTACCAGCACGGCCCACGTTGACAAACCACCCAACCTTGCAGGATTTGGTTTCTCTGAGTGTTTATGTGAAATCTGTTATATTTTTATTCACTCAGAAACACATCAGAAGGGAGCTTGTCTTCTGATTGGCTGACCGATCTGTTGTTGCAAGTTCTCCAGGAAGACGCCCAAAAGAGGAGATGTAAAACTACATTGAGATGGTTTTTGGTACTAAAAACCAAAAAATATATCTTTTTATGGATCAACACTACAAATAAAACACAGGAAAAGTATTAAATATGGGGCCTTCAAAATTACATGCAGAAAAAAAGGGGGAAAATCACAACCAAGTTAAATTTTACCCATAACAAAAACAGAGCTCAAAGCAACAGAAAAGTGGAGCAACAAGAATCTCTGAGAAAGACATTTAACCCAGTGCTGTTTCTTTTCTGAACCAATTTGTCCCCCTTCATCTTTAATTACAGTTTCTGAACAACACATATAAACTCGGTTTGTCGCGCCCTCGAGTTCTCTCCACTCCAGATACAAAAACACACACGCCTCACCTATGTCACACACACACGTAGGAGATTTTTCTGGATGAGCGGTGGAGTTTGTTATCTGTGAGAGGGTTACTTATGTAACTCTCTATGTAACAGTCACCGCTCTCAGGCATGCCCCTAGCCCCGCCCACCTGGACCCACCATCCAACCATGCAGGATTTGGTTTCTCTGAGTGTTTTACCTGAAATCTGCTATATTTTTATTGGATCACTCAGAAAACAGTCAGCCAATCAGAAGAGAGGCTCAGAGCCTCCTCTCCAGAGGGAAGCCTGAGAGAGGAGATGTAAAACTACACTGAGATGGTTTTTGGTTCACAAATACATTTTCTTATGGATCAACACTTCTAAAGCAATGGTTAAGTACCAGCGAAGGTGAGCACACGTGCGCACACAGCTTGCGGCCTTGTACCTCAGACGGAATCACAGCTGTGCTGACATTCAGTACAACATCACTCCCTCTCGAGTGACATTGCTTAAGTATAGACCACTCTCCCGTTCAAGTGAATGGGGAAGTGACTTTTGCACCCCCCTGTGTGTGCCGTGTGTGTCGCTGCTATTACTACTTTAATAGTAGGGGTGGCAGATCAGAAAAATGTCATTTCTGGAACACCTACTATTGTGTCTTTCACTATTTTCTATGAGGAATTGTTGACAGAAATTCAGAGAGGAAGTATCACTGGAAGACATGACAAGGACAGAGCCAGAGTAGTAGGTAGTGAGCTCACAGGCGACACTGGGCACTTGAACAAACTGTAGATACACCTGAGGGCCATGAACCAATCAGAAAACCAACAATCAGAGCTGTTAGAGGACGAGCCGGGCCTCCGCAGATACATATAAAAGGTTCGCTCTCTTTGTTCTCCACCACTGGAAGAAACTAGAGCACTCCTGCAGAGAGAAGCCGTATCTTCTTTACTTCAGTTTTATCCCCATACGTCACTAAAACCTTCCTACAAGACACATCCTGGTTTTTTTTTCAACTATCTCAGTGTTTCTTATTTTATTCTGAATGTTTCCAAAAAGGTCCCCTGTGCTGTCGCAGTGCACGCAGCAGAAAGTGACAACTTTTAACAAAAAGCAGAAATTACAACATACGTGGTCCTATGGAGAAATGAACACAATGAACATGGTCTGTTTAGGAAACTGATGTGTTAATGTGGTCATTGTAAACAAGAATTTGTTCTTAATGTCTTGCTTGGTAAAATAAAGGTTAAATAAAAAAATAAACATAGAAATATAATAACAAAAATTTCTCATTGAGCCAAATATCAGCTGGAAAAATAATCAAATGGTACAGATTTAAAAGGTTCTACAGACAGTGAACAGCGACAGTGAATCCATAAATGTGACTTAAAGGTTTGTTGCAGGACTGAAAGAAAAGAACATGATTCTGTATGGTAAAATTGATGTTAAAAGGTGGCTTCTCAGATTTGTTGTTATGGTTATATCAATGGTTCTATATGGGTAGTTTTATCTTTACAAAGTCAGGAAACGATTCTGTTGCGTATAGAGGAGGAAGATATGTTCTCATAGTAATGTGATTGCTTTTCAGATGCTTTGCTGTTACCATTACCTGCTCAGCATGGCTCACTAGTTTCTTCCATTTTCCAGTTGTCAGAAAGAATAACATTTACTGTCAGGGCAATATGACACTCACTGTAGGTTTTGGTGACAGAGTGACGGTGCAAAGTAAACTAATTCAAACAGACTGTTCAAATAACAGCCTGCGGATGTTGAATAGAAAAATGGATGATCTCAAATCATTACACACCTGATATCATTTTTTTCCCATGTTTGAGTGATAGCTTAAATGGCTAATAACAAAAACAGCCCTGTGAACCAACTGCATGTACAGCAACTACACAAGACTCACATGATGTACAAACGTACTACTTTTTCAATTCACAGAAAGACTCTGAAAGACTCGAACAATGTCAAGAAAAAAACAGATCAAAAAGAATTACAAGGTACGTCTTTTACCAAAGTAACAGCCACTGTTGTATTTCCACTCGTGTGAAAAGTTTCTGCTGCATCTTCTGATTAGACCACAGCTCTCATGTCAGTTCCCCAAAGTCTTTCTCAGCTTCTTCTACCACCATATACTCGTCTCTTTCTTACCAACCACAAAGCTTTCATCGATTTCTCTCCCCTATACATCAACCCCGCTGGATTCTGCTTTTTCCTTTCAGCCATCCATCTTAATCTTATTCCTTTACTGCTGGTCGTTCTAGTGTGTCTGCGCACGTTCATTTTCCGTCTCTTACCACTCCGTCATTTTTTACTCCCGTTCCCATGGCCATATTCATAGAACATCGGGCCCCTTCTTTGCCTCTCTCTCTTGCTGTATTTTTTCTCTCTTTTATACTCCTCTCACTCTCTCTCTCCCCCTCTCTTTATATTTTCTTTCCGACAGCGGGCACTTTGCCTCTACCAGCCCCCCCCCCCCCCCTTTTCTCCACAGACCGGTGGCTGATTCAATCTCAAGCAATATTGTTTATGAAAAGGCATTTCATTTTCCAAAACCATTTGTGTTCAAGATGCTACAGGGTCCATCACGTTTCATCAATCTCAGCAACGCTGCAGTGTTTTCTGAATCAAAGCCAAAATTTGCAATTGAATGTATGTTGGTATGCACACTAACAGCAGACACAAATACACATGCACACACACACATAAACAAAAGGCCTGTCCATTTAGTGTCTACCAAGAAAAATATAGAAAAAATATATTAGAAAACTCTGCAGGAAAGCTAATTTAATGTCACATAACACTGATGTAAGAAAGTGTGTCCTTACATACAATGTGCTAGAAAAAGGAAAAATAGTTTAAACAGTATTTGATGTGTCTGCTGAAGAGTATAGTGGCAAAAACAAATTCGCCACAGGTTCCACACAAGATCGTATCTAATGATCTCTCTCAGCAGATGGAGTCATGCGATGTTGGCTTAACATTGAGACTAAAAGATCATTCTTGACCCAACCAACAGTTGGCAGAAAAATCTCCCATTTATAAAATGCACTCAGTAGCTGCTCTGGAGTTTGTGCTCGTACCTTCCCACAGTCAATAATGAACTTCCGATGTCAATTTGCACAGAAAAATGGAAATTTTCCACGACGACTAATGGTCAACTGCTTCTGTTAACGAAGATCCCGTGATACTTCAAGTCTCCAAGTGTACATGCATCTTACAAATAATGTTTGCTTATTAACAGTATGTACAATAAAGATAATATCTGCCACTTTAGCTGATCAGATCTTGACATGTAAGTCCATAGTGCTGTATATAATATATATGTATCTATATGGCGAAAGGGGCAGCTGTGGCTCTGAAGGTAGAACGGGTTGTCCACTAATTGGAAGGTCGGTGGTTTAATTGGCGGCAGCTCCTCCTGTCCGCATGTTGAAATATTATTGGGCAAGATACTGAACCCCAAATTGCCCAGATGTAATGCATGTGGTAGAAAAGCACTATATGTCAATGGGTGAATGTGGTTTGTAGTGTAAAGCAGTTTGAGTGGTCGATAAGACTAGAAAAGAGGTATAAGCGCTACCTCGACTTCATCCCGCACCTTTGGGATGAACTGGAACACTGAGTGCAAGTGATGGGTCTTACTGCTAACATCAGTGGCCAACCTCATTAAGACTCTTGTGGCTTGTGGTAAATCCCTGCAAGCAGTTCCCGAAATCTTCTAGAAAGCAGTCCCAGACAAGTGGAGGCTGCAGATTAACACCCAATGGTTTTGGAATGAAAAGTTCAATATTTGTGTGTCCATACACTTTGTTCTGTCGTCCATATACTTTTGGCCACGTAGTGTACATCTTGCATTGGGGAAAAAGAACAATTAAAATCACAAATGGCTTCATTTTATGCCTTTGCGGACTTGATGCTAACAGTTGATTAAATGTCTAAAGACCACAGGGAGCTGTTGCTTCTGGATCCTCTGAGCCAACTCAATCAGTTACGAGTCTTACAGTGGTCGTTTATAGCTGCAAGTTGTCAGTTGCTGGATCGTGCATCAACACCTGTTCATCACATTCATGAGCATATTTTTGCAGCAGGTAAAAAAATCCCTATGAAAGATTGGCAGCCAGTTTTCTCTTTGCCAAATAGAGAAGCTAGCTTGTTCCCACATGCATTACTAAAACATAAAAAGCATCATTCGTGACTGCATCCAATTAACAAGACATTTCAACATCTGGACTGTCTCCAATGTGAAATATTCAACATCTGAAAAGAAGTTTAGTCATCAGGCTTGATGAATGACACTTTGCAAGACTGTTGGCACAGTTTCCCGGTTGTGTCCTATAGGAAACAAGAGAAATCTATTTTTCTGTCGACTGTCGCGGTGGTAATGCATAGTTAAAGACTTTCTCCTCTGTCGCTTTGTCATTGTCTCCCAAATCTCGGCTTCTGGTTCCCAAGTTTTCTGCCTCACGATGTCTTTTCTTTTTCTCTTTTCTTATCATCTGTTTCCTCTGAGGTCATACATCTGTGACTGTGCTGGATGGATTTGTACAGAGGGACAGATAAGCTTCAGAGACAACAGATGCTTATCACGACACCTAGAGCATCAAAAATATCCCTCCATGAGAGTGAGAGATCCCTGTCAGCCCCATCAATACCCTTAAGATAACTGTATGTCTGAGTCTTTCATTAGAAACCTTGTTAGTCAGTCTTTTTCCTTTGTTACAACTGGTGTGGTGCTGTTCAGTTGCTGGATTTATTGTGACACTGATCAATACATGGCTTGTTTGTGGGAAGCCAAATTTAAGATGTAACATCTTCCTGATGAAGGTAATATATGATGATGGATTACAGAGACTGTTTTATGATCAAAGGCATGGATGAAGGTAAAGCTCCAAGATCATTTACTGTAATTTCAGTCTTTTCCAACCTTTTCCCTCTGTTTCCTCCACCTGTTGCCATAAGAGCAGGAGGATGGGGGAGATGAGTTACGGAGGCTTTTCGTTGTTCTTATTGAACCGTGTCAGAGGAGAAATCTCTCGCTTCCCCAAAAGGATAGAAAGACAAACTCAATTTAGAGGCAGTTGGTATATCGACAAATCATTCCAGCGCACTTTCATTTTCAAGGCCCCGCTGTATAAAAGCTGAAGCGGCTAATGGCCCATGTTTGGTTGAAGAGATTACAGCTTTCTTTCATTCGTAATAGATTTTATTTGATGATGAACATGTCGAAGGAAAGTGGAACCGCTGATTATGTTGAAATGAGACCATCTTTTTTTTTTGTACTCCTCTTCTTAATGGGGGCACAGCGGGCTAAGGACGCAGTTTTTGTTTTATTGGAATAAATTTGTAGAATTGAAGTTAAACTCAACTGTAATCACAGCCAGTTGAGCCATTGCTGAGCCCTGGCTCCATCAGGTACTGTTGCTACATCTGTCAAGCTTTCTATTCTAGCATGGCATAGGTAGACACACCTTCTGTATATTCTGATATACCTTCTATATCTTAAATTAGTAGTAAGGGTCCTCTGTTTCAGACGGGAGCAGATGAAATTGACATAAACTCTGAATCGGTTGAAAAGTGAGTCTGAGAATGAACCCTTTTAAATTGAGAACCCTGTAAAAAGGGTCTTAAATGTGGCATCTACCAGTATCCCAATTTATGTTATAGCCATAAAGTACCTGAAGTAAAACTTTAATGTAAACAGCAAACATAAAACTGTTTTATTACTGCCACAGCTGCCAAGTTTCCATTGCAGTTTCACGCAAAATAGAAGTAATCTTTTTTTTAGAAAAGTCAACAAAACACAACTGCGAATGGTCTGAGTTTCCACTGAGTGATGTTATGCGAATTAAACTGGGTTTTCGCCTCAAAAAATATCATTCCAATTAAACGTAACGATGGATTTCCAGCAGTCTGCCTTTCGGTTGGAACTGGCTCCCTGGGGCATGATAAGAATAGTTTTTCCTTTTCAACTTTGCGAAATATTGCTTTGTCGAATAGTCTGAAAAACCACTTCATGCGAGCGTATACAATTTTTTGTGACATTTAGGTTTTTTCAAAATTCACATGTTTCCATAGCTCATTTTTAAGTTTGCATCTAGTGATTATATCAGAGACAACTGTGACTTTGAGAAGTGGAAGCCAAAGCTGTATTAAAATTATGTTAATACCAAACAATACTGTCACATCAGTACCACAGAGATTTTAATTGGAGGACGAGGTGCACTTGAATACCCACATCAGTATCAATGCAACCTGTTGAGTGAAAAGCCTAAAGGGCCAGGAAGTAGGTTATGGAAACTTTCTGTCTTTTCCTCTGCTTGTTTGACTCATACACAGCATGATATCAAGAGATTTTGTCTCCATTTCTTTCATTATCTGTCTTATTTATTGTCTGTAAATATGCCAAATCTCAAATCAACAGGGTCTTCTTTTGATCTTCTTTGTACTGATGAGACAAACTACACCCAACAAAAACAATAGCAAATGTTTTAGAAGTTTAGAGTCTGCTTTGGGACCAGAGATGATACTAAACTCAAACAACTTCGGGAGGTTATTAAAACTAAGAACAGCTTTCAGTTCATTCACTTTATTTCTCCTGAAGATGAAGGTAGTTTGTAATTTCCACATACCAAAACCAATGTATAAAGCCAGATAGCTGTTTTAAATGTGATATAATAACATGAATTAAGTCATGTTCTGCAAAATGAGTGACAGCAGACTCAAGTTACGGACAGTACTGAGCCAACTGTGTGTGAATATGGGCTGCAATTAAGTCTGACTGTAGTGATTTAAATAGTCTACACCAACCTTTTCTCTGTAAAGACTCACTAGCAGTGAGCGTCTGGTCCAGTGAAAGACACACTCATTACCATGTCAAAGGCTGCCAGTCATACCCTAAACTCCTAAGTGACACATGCCAAAAGATACTCTGTGTGTGTTCACAGACTACAGTAGCTTTCATGTGGGGTGGCTGCTCCCTCCGTAGACATTCATTTTATTTATGTCTGCAGTATGGCAGGGAGGTTTGATGCTTTCACCATGCAGCTAATAAAAGCCTTTTATTCCAGCATTGGGTCCATTTATTACTCAAACTCTGATGGACTCAAGGCACTGTCTGCAGTCTGAATAAATCAGAAAGGCAGACAATGTAAAAAAGAAAAAGAAAAAGGGAGAGCACAACAGGAGCAGAAGGAAATGGAAATAAAGACAGAAAAGGGTACAGACGAAGTACAAGTCTCAAAACACTTTCTTTTACTATGTGTTGTATTTCTGCCTAAAGGTTTAACCTCAGAAGGAAACACAAAAGGCTGCTATTTCCAATTTCCGAGATCGTTGATATTTCACATTAACTTATCCAACACGAGTCAATGATGAGGCAAAGCAATACTAGAGAAAGTGCTTATAGCTCACAATGTGCTGGGCAATATCATGGCACAAGAGATGGAATAAAACTGGACTGTAAGACAATGTAAGAAGACAATACTTGGTGTATATTTTTTTTTAGATATGTAACGCCCTTTCACATTTCACCACTTAGACAATTAACTTTTAAGTTTTCTCTGCCGCCGAACATGGATGAACATAGCTTTCTTGCCGGGGGTGGGTGAGCAGTGCTATGTCTAGGATAGATTGGAGGCTACAGTGAGTCGCTATGTGAAAGTGACAAGGTGGGCTAAAACTGGGCGGTGCTAACTGGTTAGCATGCTAACCTCAGTTGAAGAAAAAGAAGCAGTGGAAATAAGAGTTAACATTAGTGTTGCTTTTCCCCTCTGGAGACAGCTGTTGATGCGTAAAGGAATGAAGTTTGATGCTGAACTTGCAACGTTTATTCTAGTATAGTAAGTAAACAGCTGTTAATGCTACGGCTATGTAGCAATAGCAAAATGTACCAAGAGTTCCTTTAATGTAAGTGTTCATGTAATCTATGGAAGCCTCCTTAACTTAATGAATTCATGCTCAAGTTTACTCTGCACTAAACCCCTGTTCAAAGAAAACAACTGCTGTTCCTCCAGCCTAAACTACCAAACAGACTGTTTGTCATTGCCCTCTTTAAAGACTCCCATTATCTTCTGATCCGGTGCCCTCACCCGCAGGAGGACATCAACTGTCAGTGGCCTTAAAAATGTTGCAGGGGCGTCGAGTGGCGCAGTGGGTTGAGCAGGCGCCCCATACGTAGAGGCTACAGTCCTCGCTGTAGCAGGCCGCGGTTCGATTCCCGCATCGGACGGCCCTTTACTGCTTTCCCCTTCTCTCATTCCCCATTTCCTGTCTCTCGCTACTATCCTGCCCAGTAAAGGCACAAAAAAGCCCCAAAAAAATATACTTTAAAAACCTTGCAAATGTCTGATTCATATGAGTATATGTCTTTTATCTGATCTGCCCTCATGTGTCAGGCTTAGTTACGTTTAGGAAACTTAAACCGTTCCATTAGGAAACATTGCAGTTACTGTTAAACAAACTGCACATAGAAAATAGATGGTTCTTATGGTTCATTACTTAATCTCTACATTTGTTAATGCAACTATGAATGCTGAAAGACAGAGACACTTTTTACTGAACCTTTTTACTGAACCAGTTCGGTCCAAAAACACATTTCTTGAAATTTTTGTAGTACTTGAAGCCCCTTGGTGGTTTTTCATAGCTATTTACAGAAAGAGTCCTTTAAGGTAAAAGGTGGATTTAAAATTTGTAGAATAACTTGATAAAACTGTTTTGAATGTGAGTCAGCAGCTTTGTTTTACATGGCTATGTTTAGGGAAAGATAGTAATCATGTTTAGAAGACACCAACATCAACTGATGGGAGACAGGACGTGACCAGCAGTCTCCCTGCATTAACATAGGATGTTTTTCAGGTAATGTTTGTGCAAATGGTCAAATCTGTCATAATTCTGTGTAGGACAGTCTCTGGGAAAACTAATGTTTTACGAGTTGGTAAAATCCAGTGGGACGGCTTGTTGCTTCAGAAAGTCATGGCGTCCTGTTGTGAAGCCAAGTTGCCAGACTGCACATCCCCTGTTACAACCATTCCTCCATATTACAGCACTACAGTACACCACAGATTGGAATGGAAACCTCAACAAAGGGCCTGCCAACAGCTGGACCATTGTCACAGTTTCAGAACACAGGAGAGAAGTGACCAAAGCAAACACAAAACAACACCAAGGCTCCCCAGAGCAGCTCAAACCTCTTTAACTCAGTAAGAAAAACACATCTAGAGACGTACATCCACAAACAGGAGGCGGAAAAGCAACTCTACCAGACAACCAATCACAGGGAAGAACTTCAGCTGCTGACAGGGTGGTCTTGGCTGCAATTAAATTACAGCGTGGGCCGAGCGGTTACTGGCTGACTGTCATGATAAAGCCCAAACTAAATGACAAAACTAAACGATTATCAGCTCTCACAGCTTTAATTGGCAGGTTAATGAAGTCGCCCACAATGTGTCTGACAGGCATTTAAGGCAGACATCCTGTTTGTACACATCAATTACACCTCAGGGTGAAATATTAGATCAAGAGGGGACTGCAAAGAGTATCATTAGCTGAGTTCACATTCAATACATCACTCAAAATGGATCATATGAAACGTGCCACATAACTTCACTACAATATTATTAACAGTGCTAAGCGGTGTTTTACAAGGGCAATTAGCACTGGATTAGGGGAATGTCTCTGCTTTTGAGGAAGAACAGCAAAACGGTATGTAGTATAACAAGGGAAGTATTAGTTGGGGATTATCAACAGTGGCACCTGCCAATGAGGGAGGCCAGAGGATGGTAGCGTTATGAGAAGGTCATGCACTTTAAGGGTCCATCAGGTCTTAAGTAAATACATCTTTAAAACCTGAAAGAGGATTTCAATCACATTATATAAACACAATTTTCCATTTAAAAGATGTAGCGCCTTAAGGTAATGAAACATCTTTTCAGCACAGTGTGAAGCTGTGGCCTGAATTCTAATTCATTTTTTTTTTTAAAAGGACTGAATATGAAGATGAAGTATCTGTTTTAATACGTGTTTAATCTCATGAGTCAGTGCACTGAGGTAGGATGTATTTACAGGCTCCAGCTCCAGTTTGGATCCGTCTGCACCAGCTTGGCACATCTGGATTTGGGGATTTTTGCACTTTCCTACTTGAGGATTTAATGTGAGTGTGTGTGAGGTGATATCTTCTAGTTATTACACAATTCTTCAGGGGGATTGAAGTTACTCACAGACCCAACACATTCTTAGTGTCCAGTGTTGATGTATGGTTTGGGGTCATCAATATCCTGTTGGGAGAGACTAAGTTACTGCTCCAGGTCACTTGCCTTCTGAAGGGGGTCTTATCAGGAATATGCCTGTGCCAGGTTCAATTCATTATGGCTGCTATTTCCTCACAAGTAACTGCTGCTGAAATGAACCCACAGAGGGGCCCAAATGATATTTTCTGCTTGAGCGTGGCTTTGAGGAAATGGGCACTGCCACTGATTTCCCAAATTGATCCAAATCCGGTTCACAGGGTCTCAATTTGATGTGATTCAATATCGATTCAGTTCAAGATATTTCAGTTACAATACCAATTTTGCTTGGATATGAATGAGATTCTCAGAGAAGTATTGCTGTAAATTCTACCTCTAACTTGGTGCACTATTGAAAATATTAATGTTTACATTATGGACCCCAAAGCAGTTAAGTGAATGCACTTTTTAGTTTAACGTGACCAACAAACAGATACACACAGCTTCCTCTTCTCTCGACTTCTTCTTGCAGATCTTGCATATGTTTGTGGTTTTGTCTTGTCTTTGCTCTTCACCGTCTTCCTAGTTTTTAAATGCGAAATGACTAGATCTTGTTGTGCAAGAGGGCTGGTCACGTGAGACTAACAGGGTTACAGCTTCACACATCCACACGAGACTGTAGAAGTTACATATCATAAGATCAATCTGGGGATTTTATGAATTGGCATCGAATTATTCAAATGATGAATAATTTGAATCGGAGATTCAAATTTTTCAACCAAGCCCAAGTCACATATATTCTTGTCATCTACCCATGTCCATGAGTGTCCACCTAAACATGCCAACAAACGTGAGCATCTGGTAATGGTGACAGTCTGTACCAAGGTTTTTATATACAGTGTTTTCTCGCCATGGAAAATGGCCTTTTATATTTCTAAACTTCAATGTTTGTCAATTTTGATAAAAGAAAAAATTACTAAAACAATTTTTCAACCATCAAAACGGCCGCTGATTAATCACCTAATCGTTGCAGCTCTAGCCCTTATTAAAACAAATTGGCTTGTTGTTTTTGAAACAAAAGTAAAATCAAGTGATCTAGTGTCAGGTCCCTTCGCTGGAGGAACAAACGTATTTATTCAGCAGCATAACAAAAAAAAGAGAAAAGAAAAATATCATGGGGAGGGAATGGGGGGGGGGTGCAACAACGTCTGTTCTGAGTGGAGTTAAAATATCACCAAGACTGTGTGGTCATACTCTGTTTGCTACTCGCTCAAAACACACAAATGAACAGCTAGAGCTGGACCACCTTAAAGACCAGAATGGGTCAGAGTGAGCTACAGGTTTACCTGTAATCAGGTATTAAAACTGGGACTTAACTACATACATAGTGGCTATGAATCACAGTGTGCAGTGTGTCTATATCACTGCAGGCAAATAACTGATCAGAAGTTATCAATATACCAGTAAGTCAGTCAGTTAGTATACTCAGCAAAATATCTGCACTTCTTCCTCCAGACAAACAAAGTTGTGTTTGCATCATTCCTCTCTTGCTTCGCTGAGCTTGCTGAGGAAGCAAGACAGGAAGGGAAAATAGAGCAGAATCCTCCATTGTTTGTCCTGGCAGAAGCCCAGTTGCTCATTATTTGCTATTAGAGTTGTTTGGATGTGACACTGGCTATTATTTACCTCCAGACCACAAGTCTGAAAATGTGAAAATGCCTGTTATATAACTGGCTGATGATCATTGCTCGTCGACCACTGGCGTGTCTTACAGTTTCATGGTATCATCTGCTGTGATTCACCAGCAGTGCTGTTGCTTACTGTATAGAGGAAGGCAGCAGTGCTTTCAGGCTTTCAGAGTTTCACTCCCACTGGGGCCATTTTTACTCAAAATGTTATTCAACCAGGCTAATGTAAGGCACTTTGGATGAGAGCCTTCACCAAGCGGTTACACATCTAGAATGAGACCAAAGCCCTCTACTTTCAGACGTTCCTGTCTCATAGAAATGCCTCTCTATGCACACAATTGCAGAAAACGGCACTTTCTTTATTTTCCATGATCCCTAGCTAACAGAGACAGCAGCAGCCGGCCACAGGGGTCAGTATTTCTGCTCCGCCTTTAAAGGGCCCTGTTTAAGGCCGTACAGTAATATGGGCATCAGACTGATGACTGCAGCATTCCTGCTCCACGCAGAGTCAAGGAAATTGTCTTTTTATTGTCTTGGACTGACACTGCTGCCACAGACCCACTTATCACACAGACACACACACCCCCGCAGTAAAAAGAGAAAGAAAAAAAAACCCACCAACTCTGATACACATACACACACTCATGGATGCTTGCAGGCATGCACACAACACAAGCACACACACACACAGGCAGGCATGCAGACAAATGCAAACACCCACACAGAACTAGGAAGGACAAGGATTTTCACAGACAAATGTCACTGCTCACAGAAACCAACAAAACAGACACACAAATAAAGAGGCAGGACGCTCCAGGACACACTTTTCCCAGCAGCTGTTCCTCTTCCACTGAGATTATTCCACCCGAATCCAAACAAAGCCTGAAACAACCTGACAAGGAAGGAACCTCACAGAGTCAGGGGAGAGCTGTGGTATCTGTCAGACACACAAAACACACAGCGCACACACATGCAGAGCATTTATTTACTGCGCCACTTCTGTCCACTCTGTGCTGTTACTGATATTCAAGGCACTTGGGGCAAGAGAGTTCCTCTGTTCTCGTGTGCTATCTTATCTCATGGTATTGCTGTTACAGGCAGCATTAACAGCCTGTTCTTGCCTTCATCTGCACAGCGAGTGAGGAGGACCTGTGTGATTACTGAAGTTGCGCCACAGGCTCCATGTTCAACAATCTTATCAGCTCTACCACCACTTCCCAGCAGGGAGAAGAGAGGAGAGCGAGCTCCGGGGCAGAGAGGCAGACAGAGGCATTCCTCACATCATTAACATTTCAAATAAATACAATTGAAATTATGGACAGAAAGTGACAAGTAATTATTTCACAGTGACTATTTTTTCATAGTTTCCCTGGAACCAGTAAATTGCCATTTTGTCTAAATAAATGACTTTATTTTCCGTTTTATCAATTAATCCACTAATTGTTTGAGCACCCATCAAAAATAAGTTTAAATCTGCAGGAAGCTGTGTTTATATTAACACTGGATCAAATGACTATGTGTAACATGAAAGACGTTGCTTGTAGTGACAAACTCGCAGAGAATTATCACTTGACTTTGAAGTTCCCATCAGTTCTGGACATTTTTAACCTCTTTCAGCTCATTGTTTTGGTTTTAAAGCCCACAGCTCAACCGTTTAGGTTTAGTCTCGCTGCAATCGTCAACCTTGTTTACAACCACAGCAAGCAACTGAGGAAAAGCTTCAATAAATGCACTTTATACCTTCCAAGTGGCAGACAATATTTCTCACAGTTGGTGGAGACCACAACAGAGCTAAAAGAGGAGTGAATATTGAATGGCTAATCAATGCTAATGTTGCTTTGTGTCCGCATGATATGCAAATAGGTAACTGTATGCTGTATGTGATACGTTCACCAAAACAAATGGTGATGTTGTGGAAAAATCTATTAATGCTCACTTTGCCTGTATTTATTTATCATCTTGATCAGTGTTTGTGACCTTTTTGGTTTACCATCCCCCAGTAATGAACATGACTGTCATCCCCTCTTACAGGAGTGGGCAATGAGGATTAAAATCTTTGATATGAAGAATGACTTTATTTCCCTGTTTCAAAACTGTTTCAGCCAATAATACAATGGAAATACCAAACCAAAACCATCTTCCTCCTCAAGCTCAACAATGATTTCAAATCCAGATAAAGTTGTATGCGAGCCATGTAAGCTACAGGTAACCCAGCATTCCAGCACTAACAACCTGAGGGCACATCTCAAAAATGCGCACCCAAGTAAGCCCCTTCACAAGTACTTATGTCTCTCGTTGTATTGGTTTGCCCAAACCTGTGATTTTTTTTTTATTTTTTATATAGAATAATCAAACGTCATTTTTGGCCAATTTTGACAGCACCAATATGAGAGACAAGTCTGAACATAGCCACTTAAAATTGCTGTAATTTTCCTTCTTTTCTTTAACTTGAGAAATATCTCCAGAGTATAGCCAACAATTGAGAAAACTGGAACATTTCCACTCTCAAAATGCTTTCAAACCTACCTACTGTCACACTCCAATTCACTTACAAGCCAATTTCATTCTGGGAAGCAGCTTCTACTATACTGATACGGTCTGGAAAAATGACGAGAATCTTTTCGCTTATGTAATATCAAGATCATACATCGTACCTCACCTCCTTGCCATCTAATTATTTTGTTCTTTCTTGCTTTTCATTGGTTTATTTAGCCAATTTCTCTCTTCACAGCAATTTCTGTGTTCGCTTCATCTACATTCCATCACTGCACCTATTCAATATCCAGATCAGTAAAGCGATCAGGGGAATTCTCAGTCTCATCTCCCACGCAACACACTATTTCCCCTGTGCGCCATGCAAATGCCTCCACTCCATAAGTTGGTGGCCAACATTGGATTTCTCTTACAGCACTTGCTGGTGAATTTAAATGGACGGGGAGGAAATCCTTTGTCTGAACAAAATTACAAGACCGCTGGAAAGAGGGAGCCAGAAAGGTACGGGGAACTGTTTAAGCACGAGACTGAACATGAGAGGTCCCACACTCAGGAGTGAGATTCCTAAATATACTGTATGTAGGTTGATAGAAAAGTAGTGAGAAAGACCGGTCAGACTCGGTAATTGGTTGAAAGAGAAAGAGAGACAGAAGCGGTAAAATCCAAATTCAGAACAGTGTTTAAAGTAAACAGCACTTTGAGTTGTGGCAGGAAAATCAGGAGAGGCCAGCAGGAGAGAGACAGCTGTCCCTCCTCTCCACAGAAAGATAATATTAGATATGGAACAGAGAATATTGCATTAGCGATAGTGATCCTCCGTGATCCCCTCCATTAGAGCAGAAGCTAGCTCGAGATAAGGCCTTCTCAACACAAGTCATACAATATAGGGAAATGAAAGCTAAATGCTCACCTCGGCATATCACAAAAAAGAAAAAGCATTCCCAATCTTGAAAGCAGATTCTGATGTAATTCAGTCAGACTGAAGAATTTTCCCCAATAACCCAATCTGGTTATCATTTTCCTCACAAGCAAACATCAAACATTCCATACAGGCATTTCATTTGTAAAGGGCATCGTAAATTTCCCCCATCGATGTTTCTCCTGATAAAACAGCCCATGATTAAGGGAGTTATGTCAAACTGCCTTTTTGCAAATTAAAAATTCCTTTAATGCTGCAACATTATTATTCAACTGCTCCACAGAGAGCGGAGTAATCTAATTTTCAGTTATTCCAAAGGGTTTCGGGAGTTTAAACCATTGCTGCTCGTCTCCCGTTTCATCACAGGGATTCACATCAATTCCCTCACATCCGGTGATGCCGATGAACAACGCGAAGACACTGATGCCATTAGATTTGAGGTGTTAAGTCGGCTTCCAGTGGAGCAGCTGGGCTCTGGATGCAAGTTTGCGGGTTTTAATCCAGCTATCTTGTTTGTCCAATCAAGTGGTTGGCTGCCCCGCAAACAACACCTTTATCTACATGGAATTAAATTAACTTTTGTAGCATCCCTTTCAGGCATCTGCGCTGTTATCGGATCACGCTTTGTGCAAGAAACACATAACATCCAACCAGCTGTGAATGCTTCTGTGCTTCTTCTTTCAGTCTTACAATGGCTGCGATGCGGGGCCGACCTGGACTTATGCGTGCTCAGCAGACCGCGGGAACAGAGCTGAAGCCGAAGCCGACTGGCAGCTTGCTTTGCTGCTGATATGTGTTTCAGCTTCAGGGAAACTGAAATGACCCGGGAGCCTCAGCGAGGAAAAGCTGGCTCAGTACACCTACACCTGACTTACTGACACCGCAGCCTGTTCAGTTGTGTCAATAATCAGAGCATTACAGAACCGCCCACTGTAAACTTTGAAAGGTTTGTGTAATAAAGGTTTATCCCTCACAGAGCGCAGTGACTGTGGTCACCTTGAATTCATGTTGGCTTCAGCAGGGGCCATTTTAAAAAATATCAATGCATCCACCAAAACTTCTCAGTTCACTCCAGCAGCAGCATAATCCTGATCCTGATAAAGATGTGCACTGGTCTGCAATTGCACATTAATTCACTTACAGCTGCAACTGAGACAAATGCTCAACACAGACAAAAAGATGTCGTCCAACACTTATTTGAAATGACTTTCTCTACATTTTTGTATCACATCCATCTCGCACTGGGTGCTGATATAAATGGGCATCTCTTAGACACATCCCCTCGCAGCACTCCCATCTCTGTCAGCAACTGCTCTGACACACAGCCAAAGTTAGACCAGGCCTCACTCGCGCTCCTGACACACGTTTTCGTTGTTGCATGCACTCACGCAGGTAGAACCGAGCTCAGACAGGTCTCTTGAACTTATATGGAGCATAAAAACAGGGCAGGCTGGCAGGCTGGCAGGCTTGCGCGGCGATACAGGCTTTGCTTTGCGAGGCGAAGTAACTGTAATTGGAGTGTCTTTCAAAGACTCAGCTTCTCCAGAAGAATGGTATCAAAGCTGACAGCATTTGCTGGATTTCTCTTTGCCGAGCTCACGGGCCATTGCTCCGCTCTAAGCTACAAAACTACCGACTCCGGCTTCAGAGCGGCACCGCACTAGTTTCTTTCTCTACCTCCAGCATCACTTGAAGTTAGTCAGTGAGACCAGTTTCCCTGAATGGGAACTCAGAATTTTGGACCAAACTGTACGTGTACTAAAGTGTCTGAAAAATGAGAATAAATTTAAAGCACAATACTGATTCAGTCTGATCATTCTTCCATGGCAGTTTATTCTTCTGATGCTTTAAAGACTTAAAAGGACAAGTTATATTTTCTCACTTTCAGTTCATAGACAAAGATGTTGGATCAATGTATTAATGTATAAAGCTGGACACTTTCAAGCTAACCAGCTGAATGAGATGGAATAGAGGCATTACATTCTCATTAGCTGGAAACTTAAAGAAACATGAAGCCATACTAAGCACAACTATGAATTAACCTGGTCAATTTACTGAAAGGAATATTAATTCACACCGGGACCCATAAACAATGATGACAGCTCTTCATTACTGACAAACAATACTGTTACTCATTATCTGAACCTGTGCTTCAGTCTTTGAGGTTTAGCCCTAACGAGGGCAGGGGCCAAACCTCTGGTGGGTCACACATGACAGGACTGCTAATATGTTGTAATGAGCTCGGGTCTCAGGACGTGACTTTCTCAGTGGACTCCGAGCTGTTGAGGAATTCGCTAGATGCACAAAATAGGCATGCACGACTGACTTCACTTTCTTCACTTCTTTTATGCTGTTCGACAGATTCTTTTGTTGCTTCAAGCTTTAATAGGGGGAAGGTGACATTCTTTAGCCATAAAAGGCAAATCTGATGACTCTGGAATACAAAATGATATGATTTATAATAAGAATTATACATCTTTGACACTACCACTATGTCAAATAAATGCATTCATTTTAAAAGAGAGAAGTTCAATGTCACAGCTGGGTTCTCAACTTTCACTGCATGCAATATGACGCCATCAGGCAATGTAATCAAATAGTACTCAAAGTACACTACACAACCACAATGTTTACGGCCCCCTCCACTTTTAAACTCAGTGCTGTTTTGAGTCTCAACATCTGTTTACAGATGCCTCAGAAACAGAGGTGGTAATTGTTCTTACATGGGCTGCATTTATCTTACATGAGCAATCAACAGCTACAGCTGTGAGTGTATTTGTATGATTAGTGCCTGAGATTCTTTAAATTACTTGGCTCAATTGCTTGTTAAAAACTGAATTGTCTTATAAAAGTTGTCTTTACACGATCACAGAAGACAGATGCAGATCACTGTATTTTTTTTCCCTATGAACTTGGATTGCAGCCTAAATTGTAACACTTACCTGAGCAGGTTGTTACCATTTTTCTGTCTCATCTATCTCGATCTACACCTCAGCCTCTCTCTCCTTCGCTTCTCTTCAATCTCACCTCTCCCATCCTCCTACAGCTCCAGCTGTTACCCTTCAGCGACTTAGCATGGTAACTATGGTAACGTACACCACCACCACACTGGACTTTTGCTGTCGCTACCCTCATTATCAACATTGCCACCGCTGACAATCACAGATTGTGGGACCTCTCCCCATCTTCTGATCACAACCTGATTTGCACGATGTGAAGAACGGTGCTGACGCTGAGCGGGGACAAGTAGCCTGAAGAATGATCAGCAGATGTGAAGCTCGGTAATTGAAAAAAAAAAAAGGGGGGGGGGCATGGTTACTGGAAAGGTGACAACATGTGTGTGAATGTATCTCTGCAGTTGAGTGTGTCTTGTTTGCTCCCAGGACATTTTCATCCCCTCTTGACTACCAGCACTGACAGAGTGCCTGCCTGTGTGTGTCTGCCCTGGATGACCTACAGAAGTTTCCCCTCTACACTTCCTGCTTCACGCTTCAGTCTCCCAGGGCGTTGTTATTGGCAACAAGAACCAAAGGGAACAGTTGGGCTTGTACGGAACAATGTACACCAAGTCCTATGTTTCCAATCTTGAAGCTAAAATTGGAGAAGTTAGGCTACACTGCCCTAAGGTGCATGTATTTTCTCTTCACTCCTCATTCAATCAGGTAACTCTCAATTCTCCCTGATATTGCTTCTGTAAGAAAATGCTGCTGAAAGATTTTTTTTCTAGGGAGAAGGTATGCACATTAATTGTGGAGAAGGAAACAATTCAGACTATAACAGTCTCAAATTTCTCCTCGGGTCCAACAATTTATCACGTTTGATTGATAGTAGAAGACTGGGATTACATGAGGAAATGCTTGGCATGCTTGGCATGCTTGCATGCTTAGTGAGCGTGCCTCAATCTGATCCTACACATACTGTAAATAGCCCATACTCTAATGCTTATGTAATAAATTCAACTCCAAAGTAACACAGCCAGCTACGATTTAAAACCGTTTACCTTGGTGGCAATTGGTGCTGTTCAACATTTTAGTTTCATTTCAAACAAGTCAAGGTGGTTAGCCACATACCTCTGTTTGGTTCACTGCTAATCTGAAGATGGGTGGTTTTGATATAAATCTTGGAAAGGTGAGGAATGTGTGCCTTTTCACCTTGCTTTTTCAATTTCTCTCTTGTACTCAGCCCCTGTCATACTGCTAGCATGAGGTCACTCAACACCTAGCAAGTCTTAGCATATATTATTGGGACTGTTTGGTAAGATGGAAGAGCTGAAAACTCAGCAGCACACACTAGACTGTGCAGATGCAGAGTCTTTTTTTCTGCAGGTATCAGACAGCCAAATAACAACCTGTTCAGTACAACTTAAAACTGACTTTACGACGACGATAAAAACTAAAGCTGACAACACTTTCCTACAACTGAGAGTAGGAAAAAGTTTTGAAACATAAAAAGGGACAGTATGATAAAAACAGCTGGAAAAAACATAAAACTTTTGAACGAGAAAGCACTAAAAAGACTGCAGACCAGACCAGCTTGCTATTGCTTTTGTTGCTCTATCAATCATGGGTTAGATAACAGAGTAGTCAGCAATACTGCGACCTGACTTTGGTGTTGAGGAAAAGGTCATTGGTTGATCAAACTGAAAGGTTTGTTCCTGTTTGGGAAAGAATGAGCAAGTACTGTGCATTTGCAACTAAGATATAAGTGACTGTACCCAGGTTAATAATCTTGCTTCCACAGCTTGGGTAGTACAGCAAATTTACTTCCTCAAAGCAGTTAAACAGCAAGTGCAGACCACACCTGATCACACCTTTCTTGATGTGGTCAAAAGAAATCAACAAAAGTATACTTTTTTTTATACAAAGAGGTCAGTGTCTCAATGTATTTTCTCCACTTGAAATCCACTGCAGAGTTATTTCCTAATGAAAATTGCTTCTCTGGAAGGTTGGCCTGATTGTAGCACTGCAGAAAAGATTGTGGGGTATCCACTAGTTACTTTTTCTTGGGAGCATGAAAGTGTTTCCAGAAGTTTTTGGCCAAAGAGCAATGTGCCAGGTAGAAAATTAAAGTGTGGCCTGATGGTGGTGCTGGAAGGGTTTACAGTCACCAAAATCAATACGTTTCTTCAGTTTGGTGGTGGGAGAAAACGTGCATTTCATGACAACAGGGTGAAAAGGGGGATGTGCGACTGCCAAATGTTCATTATCAAAGTGCATTCAGTCCAAGACAATACCTGTAGAATACAATCTTCTCAAACTGTCTCTGTGTCTGTGACATGGATACATTTAGAGAACTACTATCTGCTTGGTACTGCACCATCACCGAAGACATTGAGCTCTTTATTTCTGTGTCATTTCAGCTGGCTTTGTACTACAGGAGCAGCCGTCGTGTCCGTTTATGCCACAGTGTAACTTTCCTTTTAGCTCAGCCGTGTGGAAAAAGTTTGTAGTGAATTCTTGAGATACAGGATATCTTGTTTTTGGAATGAAGCTCCTCAAATGTTGTTTCAGAGGCCTTTCCAACACAGAGAGGAACATTTCTTGGAGCAGGGGTTCCGTTTCCTCTATCCAGTTATGTGACGATCACTCATATCCCCCTCTTCTTCTTCTTCTTTTTTTTTCTCTTGACATTTAACCTCATTTACTCAACACCAAACCTCTTTCCCACACCATCTCCCTCTGACTTTCTAACTTTTCCCTCATGTATTTAAACATGCTATACATTTTAAGTATCTAGGAGACAAACTTTGAAATAACCTGACCTTTAATTAACACCCATGAGGAAAACCCTGCTCACTCATCTTACTTTTCCCCATTAGTTCACTGTAGTTATCTTGATCATTAGCTACCTATGGTATGCAGAGTACCTCCCCATCGTCCCAGAGGTGCTCCTCTGTCAAAATGGCCTTCAGTTCCTGCAGTGTAAGTGATGTATGAACTCAGTTAATTCCCCAACCTGCGAAGAACATTGTGGCCATCCTATTATAAAGAGCACATCATTTCTGATATGACTGCCTGGCTTGCCCTGATGAGGCTTCTTCTGATGGATGGACTCTGGCCTACTGAAAGTTTTGGCAATGAGACAGGGGGCGGGGAAATGCATTAGCTGTGGACATTGTCATTAGGTAACAGTTAAAAGTATGGTTCAAATCAAATGAGCTCTGAGTGGTGTGACAGTCAGGGACTCGTTAGTCATAAATGGGTGTTAATAAGAGTCCAAGTGGTTTTCAATCTGGCTTCAGGGCAGTAATTCCTCTCCTGTAAGAGGAGAGGTGCCGTCTGCCAGGTTGGACTCTCACAGGACACAAAATCTATCTGACTGTTGCAGAATTACAATTTCACAATTTAGACACACAGTGTGAATACCAACACACTGTCCAGAACTATTTTAACAAACATTGCACTAATATGTTGACATTAAACATTAGGACCAGCTATATTTTTGTATGACTTTACTAAGCACTCATACATATTTAGCACTTCTAGCTGAAGCTGACCTTCAGGATCAGAACTGTGGCTATTTTTTTTTTTTAAATTACATAAAGAAAAGAGATTTTTCACCTTTTATCATTCATGGACCATTGTGCATGTTCATATTTACCCAAAAGAGTTAATGTTCCGACTCTACAGACATTAGATATAAGCTAGCTAGCATTTACTGTGTATGGAAGTGAGCCTGTGTATTAGTGCTGTTCAAAAAGAAGTTCAAACAAAGTCGGACTCAGAATTTCATTCACACTAACTAAAATAAGTTGGCACACAGTCCATACTCAGTTATTTTCCTCTTCTCACTCGTCTTTTCCCCGGTCTCTGTTCATTTATGAAGCAGATTCATGAAGCCCCATGATAGGGACACATTTTTTGCTCAAGTAAAAACATTCAACAACAAAAGTAAATAATCAAGAATTGTACTTTCACTAACTTTGCTTTAAGTGAGATGTACTCCAGGCTGTTTTTATCTGTCATAGACTGAGAACGGAAAACAAAGTTGTCATGTGTTACATACTAACTCATCATCAAGAGCAGAAAAAAAAATGTTTGTAGGTGGCAAATTGAAAATGCCCCGAACAGTGTGAAAATGAATTACTTCTAAATACCAATAGTACAGCCATCTGCCCAGTAGCTTATTGGTATTTCAGTTCTGACCAATCTGGGACCAGCACCAATTTGAAATCAGGGTTACCTTCATTCTTATTCCAGTTATAACACATTTTATTAATATTATGCAGGCAGAGTCTGAGTGAGGAAAGATGAAACCACAAACACGGGAACTATGTTTTCCTTCGAGTTGAATATACTGTGGCCCCCCGCCCAACAACAGATCAGCTTCCACACAGTAAATCTACAATACAAACTGTTTGCAATGAGTTTGGCTGCATACACACACTGGGCTTGATAACATCCAACCAATTCCACCTCAAATCCAAACAGGAAAACTTTTCACTTTCTGTTTCGCGTACCTTGGATGGTCTGTTTGCCTCGAGACACAGCTTCACAAAGTTACAAACAGCAGCTCACACATTCACCATCTTCCACTGCTGGCTATTGAGCAGTTAGGGCAGTTAGTGCAGTTGCGGGATTTAGGTTTCATTCAAGGAAAATATCACAACTGCTGCTCCTCTCTCTTTCCCACAGACATTTCAATTTCCTGAGGATCTCATCCAGCAACAAACCACTATCACACCAGTATCGAACTCACTTCCACTCCCCCTCTGCAGTTGGCCTGATCCTATGGGCTAAGTTAACATTTTATTCTGATTAAATTAGCAATGCAAATAGAGCCATATCTTCAATCTACGTATGACTGTAGTGTGATAAACACAAGGGACGAAACAGATTTAAGAAAAAAAAAAAGTTTAATTTCAAAACCTCTTAATTCTTTCAGCATCAATGGTGATATCTACTTTAATTAGCATGATCAGAAGCTGTATCAAGTAATCAGTGGAGGCGCTAGCGCCGGGGGGGGGGCAAATGAAGTGTTTTGTGCCAAAGATTGAGACAATTTTCTCATTTCTCCTGCCTCATTAGTAAACTTGCAGTATCTTGACTTGTAAAATAATGGCAGATAAGAAGAGTTGGGGGGGAGTAAGTGAAACAAATGTGAGAGGGAATAAAAGAAAAGCAGAAGATTATAGATTGGATTGAGAGTTTGAAGTTAGATTGGAGTGAGGTGGAGGGATACAGCTGGCAAATAATTATATCTTACAAAGCACTTACAAGCCTCTTAACTGAGTTGGCCCTTTTCAATTTCTCTCTTAAATGAAAAAGCCTGTATCGAGGGTAGGTGTTACGGTTAAGGCCTTGAGGCTCAGTGTTCAAAATGTTCAAGAGGCTGCTAGCATCCTGCTGTTGATAAGCTCCGCATGACACTCGCCTGGAGAACCAGACAACCCAGGCGGGACACTTAGTTTCATTTCTCCAATTATATTTCATTTAGTCTCCTGTTGAGATAACGTGGAGCTGAAATGAGACAGGATGGGCTCTGCCAGACGTAAGTATCAAATCAGGAGCATCACTGGATTGGAGACTAACCCCAAAAAACTGTAAATAAAATAAAATTAACTACAAAATCAGACAATGTCGTTCCTCACATCTTTTGATGGAGGCACAGAGAAGGTGCCAAGCTTCTACCAAACTTCCATTTAAAATTGAATAATGCTTTCAGGCATACAGCAAAAATCTGAGACCACTGTGGGTGGTTTTTAGACCCCACTGTATCAATTAAAAAATCCTGCACAGTCTGACGTGCAATAATAATTGTAATTATCATAAGTAAATAAATCAATACAATCTGACAAAATTGGGTTTAGTCAATAATCAAATAAACCTCTATCATAACATGGTACTAGTTCCTTATAAGGAAGTACTTGCATGATATATGAAATTATTGCCCTATTTTGTGAGATTGTATTTATTTATTTAGTTAGGATGTTCACTAATATATCGATACAGTCTTTTCATAACATTTAGTAATCCCTACAGGCTAATGTACAGATTTTTTAATGCTACTTCGGATCCATTCACTCTGCTCCTACACCCCTGCCTCACTAAATAGATGTGCAAAGTGTACTTCGGTTTTGGGACACCACTGCATAAACATTTTGCATCAGAATTCAGAGTTGATATATGTTGTTAACTCATCAGACTTTTTATATTTATGAAGGCACTTTTGCCAGGAGTGGTATGGGAAAATGTATTTCTGTTTAGTAAAGTGAAAAACAGCTCGGTCCTCAGCTGGCATAATTTAATTGTCTCTCTCAGTGTGACAGCAGGACGTGCTCGGCCGGTGACGAATGAAGAAGAAAACACCCAAACTTCCCTTCTCTGGCTGGAGGAGCTAATCAATATTACTTCTCGTTTGTCTGGAAAGAGGAACACAACACTGACGGTTTGTTTTTCTGAAAATACAACAACTCTGCCTTCATAGCAGACATGATGGAAACATGGTGTGTGATCTGCATAACTTCAATTTGAACATCTAATTTGGAAAAAAATATGACGCCACAGCCTGCACTGTGCTCATGAAGTTATAGGTGTGTAACTAGTTGTATATTTAAAGCAGTTAGTGACATATTTCATGGCTACATATTTCATTTTCACAGCTCATTGGTACACGGGGGGGGGGGGCAGAGCCTGAATAAAAAGAATCAGATGAAGTGATGAAATGAATCAAAATGCTTCTCTGCTGTTAACTGAAGTGAACAGAGTTGGAGATTTCAAAGTTTTCAGCAACATCAGCCGAGGGAAGTGAAAGATGAAAGAATCCAGGGTGAAGGAAGCATCCGAAAGGAACAGGGTTTAATGTTGTCTTCATTTTGAAGAAACAGCTGCCACTAATAATGTTCTGATGTTCTGTTGGTGAAGATGACTCACCTGCTCGTGTGCAGAAAGGCTCAACCAAATCAAACTTGAGGGAGCGTTAAGAGCTGCTCGTTTTTGTGCCCTCTGACACCTGGCGAACCTTCAGACCTGCGTTCTTCGGATTGTTTTTTGCTCTCCTGTGCTGATATCCGTTCATTACAGGGGTTTGTAATTATATTGATCATTCTGATGGAAGCACTTTGAAGTGTATTATCATGAGCATATTAGAAACGAGCAGCTCTTGCATGAAAATCACGCCAATTAGGCTACCTCATGCATGCAAAGCACGGCTATTAGCTATACAGCACTGTTCAACACCTCCGTCTTACGCCGTGTGAATTATAATAATGACATTCTAAAATGTGATTCATATTAATTTTCCAGTTTTATGGTATTGTGTTTTATAATATGGAATAGATCTTGTCAATGTGAAAGCTGTGAGACGCATGCTTAAATAAGAACATGATCCAGCCCATCAGGAGGAAGCTTAATCAGAGGGTCATTCAAAATCAGTGCAACACTAAACCAGAACATTGGGCTCATTCAGGCAAATCTTCAACAACATGAACACCATTGTAATTGATTATTTTCATTAAGACTTTATTCAAATTCTGAAGACACGAGGAAGTTCTTTATTATTCCTACTTGATGTTTTGTTCAAGAAGATATAAAAAAAAAAGGGTAAAAAGAAAAATCAAAGGGAGCTCTATGTCAAAGAAAATATTGTATGAACTCACAACATCGTTCCTCATAATTAATGCAGTGAGCACCTCCAACCTGCAGCTCTGAACGTGTTGCCGTCTCCTCTTATATCACAGCAGACTTCATCAGTCATTTCAAAGCAAACACTCTGATGACAATCTCGGATTTATTTCAAGTTGTTTATCAGCACGGCGCAGCACCGTCAGGCTGGAGAGCCACGCTTTAAAAAAAACAAAGTAAAGTTGAAGGAAGTCAACATCCACTCCAACTACATCAGCTGCACGGCATGACTGTCAATGAAAAATGTTGGTTGATCCTAATTTATATTTTCAGTCTTTGGTTGTCATTAATGAGCAGAAGGATACAGGTGTGGTGTGGTGAATAATTATGCTATCACAGCTCACTGCGTCGGGCAATTTATCATCAGTGAGGGGTGGTGGAGGGGGAAGCCAGTGGTCCGCATCCCATCACCCCTTATTAGCACACGATCAATGTTTAACAGCATGGCTAAAGAAGGGGTATAGTATGCTACAGCAGAAAGGCCTTCACCAAAAGCTCAGTCCTGCATCTTTATACACTAGCAGGGTTCCCACTCTTTTCCACAGTTAGCAGCCAACAGTGACTTGCATACATTCAAAGGATAATTTATCAGTTTCAGCCACTTCAGTCCAATAAATCCGATAGCAGCCTATTCAAAATACTGTAGCCCATAAACTAGCCTATCATTGGAACTTCAACATGATTCTGAACATCACTTTGCCCAAAAAGTAGGAGAATGTTGAAATATTTTTCCAGGACAACACAGTATTTTCCAGGACATTTTACTTTTTCCATCATTGTCTATGTGTTTTTTTTTTTGTTTTCCAAAACTGGTCAACTGTTTTCCAGGTTTTCCAGGACACGTGGGCATCCTGATTAGCTAATACAATAATTCACAAGTGCTTAGATAGAGAGAGCCAGACATAGCCACCCATGCCTGAACAAAGGGATGGCTACTGAAGGACTTGTAGCAATGAACTAAAAATTGCTGCTGTGTATTTTGAGGGTGTGTTCAGAGTCACACCATTGTTTCTGAGGACTGACCCAGACCATTTTTCCTGTTGAGGAGGAGGAGGATTGTGTTGCAGACTGAATGAACTCTGCAAGGACTGAAGGGTTGGACAAGACAGCAGGCTGATGAGTAAGGAGGGTGACACACTGTGCTCTTATGGTTTTTGCCACATAATCAAACTCCCTCGAGAGCGCTGTGACATCAGCCAGGGATATAACACCCCCCTCCCCTCCAGTGTTTTCAGGAAGACTCAAAATGCCATTGTTGGGTTTCAAATGGGAGCAGGATATGCAGCGCGCTTTAAGCAGCAGCCTTTCTTCATAGGAAATTATGTCACAGGTGCGAGCGCACATCAAAGCTCTGTGATAGAAGGGCTTATGAATATTTTAATAACAGGTTACAATGTTCACTTCTGAGGATGTGCTATCAAACTTCAAAACTGTACAACCCCCAGGAGCTCCTAATAATTTCACTGCAGCCAAATTAATTGTGACAACATGACGCAAGTCGAACAACTAAATGTGACTGAACTCCAACTCCAACTGTGAGATAGTATGGCTTTTCACTTTATATGATTTACATAACAGCACAGCCTTATTTGGTATTAGGAGCCTTTTTGTAAATTGAAATTTTTCTTGACCTCTTACTTCAAACAAATGTGAAATAAAAAAGACATTTGAACATTCCTGCCTCATCCTTTACACTGCTGGTCAAAAGTTCATCCAGTTTTCGTTGAAATTTCAGCAGGAGTTCCAGTGCAGTTAATAACTTTAAATGGTACAAAGGAAAGTGGTAAATAGCTTGAGGTAAAAAAAAAAATTTAGGTCACCAAAACCTGAAAAATCATGTCAATCTCATAGAAAACAGGCCTTTTTCAGGGATTAAGAACTTGGTGAACTTGCAGCTTTCGTGCAGCAGTGGAGGTAAAATAAGCCTTAAAAGTTGATGCAAACAATTTTTACAGGTGAAGACTCAAAAACTCTCTGTCTGTTGGAACAAACTGTTTTACTTTACCCTGTACTTGCAATACTTCAGGAAGTAGAGCTGTATCTTGCCATCAGAATGGTGAGAAAGTAACAAAGGGAGACAAACTGGTTGGTTCATTCTACAGCAAGATAATGAGCCAAAACATTGAAAAAACTAGAGGCTTCACATGATGGAAGAGCAGCACAGTCTCCAGACTTAAACCCCATGGAGGAGGTTTGGGGGTTAAGCTGGACGGAAGGTGAAAGCAAAGCAACCTGCAAGTGCGACACATTTGTGGGAACTTCTGCAACAGTGTTAAGACGAACTTTCTTACATTTTGTTTCCATTGAATATGTAGGGTCTTGCACATTATGCAAAAAAAAAAAAAAAAAAAAAAAATCATGTCGCAATTATTTTGTCAGATTGCGATATGCGATTGCAATTTCAATTGGAATGGTTGTTTATGCTTTTCATTTTCACCGAAAACATTTTTAAAATGATGATGATGTGATTTTTATCGAGTCTTGTACCAAACAAACCTGTTCCTTTACATCTGGAGAATCTCAGTTGTAGGCCACAACACTTATGGTGCTAACAATGAGCAACAAAATCTCCACTTGTTAATTTGTTCTGTGCTTCAGTTTCAGAAATACATTAACAGCTATAAAAAAATGGAAGCGTTATAAAACTTTTGACCGGTAGTGTATGTTCCATTACATGATCTAATAACATAACTGCGCACAACTGCTGTTAAATGAGAGAGCGCACAGTCATGACTGGGATTTGTTATGGTTGTTAATACTGGCATTTATGATATTATAATGAGCAAAGATCAATCATTTGTCCATCTGTTAATCTACAGTTGAAATTATTAGTGGACTGTAAACCTGTCAAACATGCAATATTAATTTAAACGTCCACAACAGAGGCTAGAAAGTAACAAGGACAAATGTGATGATTAGAGATGTTTGTCACAATGAAATTATATTATTTGGTGGATTTACCTGCTCCAATTCAAAAATATGTCATAATCTGTCCATCTACCCAAACAATAAATAATAGGGAATTCCATCACAGAAAGAATACTGCAACTTGTTTTTGATTGTTTGCTCAAATTAATTTAATTTGGAGTGTATACACGGTATAACAGACACAAAGAGTCAAATGCTTTCCTGGTCACGTTGAAATCTATTGTCTTCACTTCATTTCCATGTCTTTGGACTGTGGGAGGAAACCAGTGCATCTGCAGGAAACATGCATGAGCACAGAGAGGACAAGGAAACTTGATTTGAACTCTTGTTGGATGCAACAGTGATGAATACTCTTATAAAAATTATTTCAAATCTAAATGCTACTCCATGTTTTATGCTAAAGTGCATAAATCTCAATTCTAAATCCGGCCTGTTATTATTATTATAAGTTATTTGTCACACTCAAGGTTATTAATGGTTTCCAGCACTAAATGTTCTGATTAAATAAGGGGGAAGCTGCGGTTCGAAATTTCCAAATGAGTCCATTTCTCATGTCACACATTTTTTGCTGATGTTGTTAATGCAGCACCTGAGGAAAAAGTGCTGTCAGCGTAAAATAGAACCATAAGCCATCATTCGCCTTCCTTTCGCTAGCTGTTTGTGGAGAATATCTCATTAGCTGCTAATTTCCACTTGTACATCAGTGTAAACAAGCACAATCAGACTTAAGGCGTTTACATGCATCTATTGACTTAAACTGTGTATAAGGAGATATCAGCCCCTTTCTACGTCTCCCAGCTCTGTAGGTTCACAGTGACATTTAACCAATAACTCAGCAGGGTGGCCCATCTTACACAATTACTTTGTTTAACATTGAACAATTGACTTAATGTGTCAGTTACCGTCCATATACCAAGACATTTTAGTCACAAGACAATTAGTGTCCTGCAAAGTGTGTAGAGCTCTACAAGGAAGATGAAACTGATAAGAGCACGATCAGTACAGCTCTGGCCCACAGGAAGACGACTGATCAATATACAAATCAACTCGTCGGTTAGACAAAACATGATCAGTCCAATTATTCTCCAGCCTCCCTGCTCTCCAGCAAGCCATTCAAGATTTCACTTACGGATCTGGGGTCACACGGTGTGTGTGTGTGTGTGTGTGTGTGTGTGTGTGTGTGTGTGTGTGTGTGTGTGTGTGTCTCTGTGTGTGTGTGTGTTGGGTGGGGGTCTGGTTGATCTGAAATGTGCAGTGGCCGGAAGGTAATCTTTCACAGGGACTAAGTATCCCGAGTCTCTGGGGAGATGGCAAATTAGACCAGCTCCAAGCAGCATTGAGGATCAGACTGTAGTCACTAACAGCATTCCAGCGACTCATTTCTACGACAGCTCTGCACCATGGGAAGTTTAAAGAGATGCTTTAGAGAATTTAAAGTACAGAAAACATCCCAGAGGAAGCCTGGAGTACAGAAGTACTTAAAAATAAAAAGTCACCTTCAACCACATTCAAGACGAAACGAATGTGAGTTAATTGTTCAAAGAGAATGTAGTGTGGCTCTGCTATCTCTGTCAGTGTCTAAAGCTATGTTTAACCTCACAGCTCCTCATCCACTTCCTCCACTGCTTCCTTTCTTTCTTCCTTCAAGGCCCATCAGTCTTTGTGTAGTTTTCCATAAATTAGAGTGACCAGGATTGAGACTGCAAAAAATAACAACGTCTGCCAGGAAGTTAACCCGCCATTGTTACTTTCCAAATTACAAATGTACAAATCTTTAAGACTGTGGTGGTTGATAACCTGAGGTCAACAGGTACATGAGCAAGCTGCTGTATGTCATGGAAGTATTAGCTCTGCTTGTTTTTGTAACACCGACTGGAATACATGTTTTACGTTCTTCTACTTATTAAACTTCTTCTGGATCTGGTGATCTCCAGATAACAAAATGAAACTTCTGGGCCAACATATGCCTAGGTCCTCTGCCCGCATCTGGCCCATATAATTCTGGCCAACATCTGGGCAGATTCCCGCTGGTGTCCCCTTGTATTGGCCGACAGCCACAAGACTTTCTGTAGAAGTAGCATCTGACAATCATGTTGTATATGGGCCAAATTTGGGCCATGAAACCGGGAATATACTGGGCCAGAGTGGCTTTCAATTTTAGGTCTTGTTGCAATAGGATTTAGAGCCTGAACACAAGAATTTTTCCTGAGTGTGTCTTTTTTTGCAATGCAGTTTGCCAGCTCACAGCCCCACTGACCAGACTGTGCTACTCTGAGGTCAGAGGTATTGTTCTCCCATTTCCCCTCCTTAAAATCTCCTTCCTGAAACCAACATATACTTCCACTACACACACACACACACACACACACACACACACACACACACACACACAGTAACGAACGGGTAAACTATATTAAAACTATCCCAGAATTCAGCAGAGAAGGGAGGGTGAATGGAAATGTTGACATTGCACACATCCTGAACATTATAAAAACAAGTCTACCTGCACTCCCGTACACACAACAGATACCCCTCCACCCCCAACCCCCTACACACACTCACACACACACACACATACACACAATAGGTACATTCCCACGGGATCTTGTTATGTGTACAGTATGCCCTGCCCGTGCGCGTACAGGTTTTCAACATCTTGTTTTATTCATGCTGCACAAATACCACATAACATAGGTCTATTGATCTCTGTTGATTTATGGTAATATTCTGACATGTTGTTGTGCTGGCTCACTTTCAGCATGTTTTGTTTTCCATCTGTTAATACGGGACTTGTACTGGGGTAAACACAACACTCAAGTGTGTGCCAAAACTGAGCAATGCACATTTAGTTTTGTTCAGATTGAGAGGTTTTTTTTTGTTTTTTTTTTACTCTAAAGAAGGGTTCTTAAGTGAGACAGCAGCAGTCTAAAAGAACAGACCACAGTAAACATAAACCTTGTTAACCACTCTTCATTCTCTAGCCACGTGGTAGAGAAAGGACGCTTCTAAGCTTTAAAGAGGTGCAAAGGATCAAGCTTGTAGCCCCCATTTTCAGGAGGATGACTGAATAAATGCCTCTTTTTATTTCCGTCACACCTCAGAGCTGCCCTTCATATTCAGCATATGGCTGTTGGCCACTGGCAGCTGCCCAGTATAACCAGTATTTTATCTGTGCCCAGTAGGCAAATGGTGGTAAAATATCCTCCCATAAGACTTCAATTATTTCCCATATAGACATTATCAGTTAAGGTGCAGTGGCTCCAGAAAGTATTCAGTGGCCTTCACTTTTGTAGTCCACCTGCAGCTTACCTTTTATGTTTTATATAAAAAGATTATATTCTATATTTATATTATATAGAATAAAATACTAAAATTATTAATTAATATAATATTAAAAGGACGAATTTAGCCAATTACATCAAGGTCCTTGAAGAAAACCAGCTCCAGTGCGCACTTGCCCTGAGACAGAGGCGTTTACCTTTCGGAATGATTCATGACCCGAAGCAAACAGCCAAGAAAATACGGGAGTGGCTTCAGGACAACGCTCTGACTCTAAGGCTTAAACGCATCTGTGGACAGGCCACCATGACCAAGTCCTGGAGGCCACAGCAGACACCATCTGCGGTGGGATTAGCTTCTGCAAGCGTCTCCGGCCAGTGAAGAAGACCATTTCTTTCGTCAGGGCTGGGGAGAACCCAACATCAGCTGCCAGGACCAGCTCCTCTGGCTTGCTAGCAGTGACACAAGACTGGAAACTGAAAGTTGGCCTGGGGAAGCCAGTTCCCAGAAGCTACTGCCGCAACAACGCTACGACCAGATGGATGGTGCTGATCTCCTAAGTCTCCAAGCAGATCATTCTCTTAGAGCTAACCATTCCCTGGGAGGACCAAGCCAACGAGAGGAAGAAGGCAAAGTACGCTGAGCTACTGGAAGAATACCAAAGCAACGGCTGGGGAACGAGGTTCCTATCGAGGTGGGATGCTGAGGGTTTGGAGGTGAGTCCCTCTTCAGCACCTATCTGGAGTAGCACTAAATGGAAGCGAGCAGGGGCTTGATCAATCCCAGCTGGGTCACCTGGTGAAGGTGTCTGATGTCCGAAACACTTGATAAACACTGGAAACATCACTGATAATGTGTTCCAGTAAAATTAAATGCTTTTGAGTTTTGGTCAATTGGTTGGATAAAACACAATCTCAAGATATTACTCTGGGAGGTCTTTTGTGATATTGTATGGACAAAGCAATCAAACAATTAATTGATTAAATTAATTGAAATAAAAAAAATTAATTAAAAAATACTGCTAGCTAGACCTCAATCTACCAATGTGCTAACCTTTCAGAAAAGTATACAAAATAAAATGTATAATGTGGACTGTGGGGACTAACAGCCTCTTGAAGAAGTAAAAGTAAAAACTGAAAACTGAAAGCCTGCCATATCACATTATGTTGGTAACTGCCAAGATATCATTACACTGCAGGACTCTGTTTGCCACTGTTATTTTTAATAACCGATCTTCGATCAATCAACACTTGACGTCAACAGCAGAAGAATGTGCTCTGTTTTACATCCTCATTCGTTCACGGGTTCTTCTTCTCTCGTTATGTTCTCTCTCCTGCTGCTTGTTTTGTTTATGTTTTTCCTCCTCTTCAGGCCTATTCTCCTTTTTGAATTTTTTACTCTTTCTGTGATGGCTGTGAAGTCATGATCTGCCCTCTAACCGACTCCATTTTTCACAACCAGCTAATGAGATAAAAAGAAAAAAACCCACATCATTGAAACAAGCAGCCTTGATCAGTAAAAGCAAATCAGACACACAAACACAGCAGTCATATCTACTGAATGATTGATCATGCGTGTTGTGTGCATGGGCACTGCGATGTCTGCTCTCTGATGCTGCCTTATCAGCACAGCAGCTGGCCTCTGATGACTCAAAATCCACAGCACAACTTGATTCATTAGACGCAGTTTTGTAAACTTTACTGAGGTTAACCAAGTGCAGCAGGGGTCTGAAGCTGCCCCCGAAGTTATTCTGATTCAACGACAGAATGCGGAGGGGTCTGGAATCCTGATGAAATTTCATCACGCTGCTTTGCGAGAGCAATTTGTGTGACGAGTCTGAGCTGGAAGGGTCGCAGCAGACCCAGAAAATGATTTCCACACAGACGGAGTTTGTCTTTCGAAAAACTGTGGGATGTATGGGGAGCTGGATTGGTGGATTTCTGTTTCATAACTCGGTACAAGACAAAGAGTCTTAAAGTTAAACCAAACATAAAAGTCTGTTTGCTTTGACTCAGCATCAGGCCCAGTGACTCATCTGTCTTCAGAACATTGTTATTGAAATACTTAAGAAACAATTTCTTCCATTTATTATATTTGTTAAGCTTTTATATAACTAGTCTCTAACTTTTCTGTTTGCTCACCAGTGACTTGAGAAAACACTGGGAGGACTGGGTACGGAGGAAAAGCACGATTAATTAAACATGTCCAAATCTGCTGTAAATTAAACGAACTGTGCAGAATGAGGTTTGTTATTATCAAGCTGGATGACTCCAGTGAATTTCAACTCAACGCCAGGCAGGAGCTTGTTAACAGGAAATAATTCTGACCTCCTGAACTCAGGTAAGGATTGCTGAAGGCAATGCTCTGCAATGCAGCAGAAAAAGTACACAATGTCGTGTCATGTGAGTGGAGAAATAAGAAATCAGGGACGAGACATCAATTGCAAATGAAGAGTGTTGTGAAAACTTGCAACCCTGAATAATCACTCTGGGCTCAGATTCAATGGAGATGGTGGGAATGAGACTGTATGGTTTTATGGTTCTTCCGTTGAAGAGGTCAGTGACATCCAATAACAGTTTTTTCTGTAAGTTTCAATTAAATTATTGCAATGGAAACTGCAATGCTGTCGTAAGCCCTGTGTTTTCTCTCCAAGTACATTAACCCAGAGTTTTACTATCACAGAAACATAATTTCATCGGGCTCAAAAACAGAGCTTTGCCAACCATTTTGTGCATTAATGTGAGATAATAAATGCTGGCAGCTGGCCAAGAAAAACTGTAGGTATAAAAATCTGACTGCCATTAACTTAAATGAAAGCGCCAAATCAACCCTTTTAGACTAAAACAATATTCAGCAAACTGTGTGTCCATGTACAGCTGATGAAACGCATCATCTCTCGCACACCAAAGTGTGACTAAATTTAATCAACTGACCGTTTGTGGCCTACAGCGTTTTCAACTCAATGTCTGTGGCATAAAAACATTTGAGAAACTCTGCAGTTAAGCAAAGGTCAAACACCATTTAGGTATTTAAACTTGAATTTTTAAACTAGAATTACTGCCTCACAGTTATATGCCTTCGCCACTCAGACTAGTTCCAGATTACATCCCCTGTTCATCCAGTCATATAAAATATGAACCACTTGTGTGATATTTTGTCGTAATTGTCGTGTGAAGTCTTGAGTAATGGCTACACAGTGTTTTGTGAGGTCACACTGACCTTGACCTTTGAACACCAAAATCTTATCAGCTCATCCTTGAATCCAAGTGGACATTTGTGCCAAAGTGGAAGACGTTCCTTCAAGGTGTTACTGAGATATCGTCTCCATGAGAACAGGACGGACGGACAGAAAACCCAAAAACAATATGGCTCCAGCTCTGGCTGTCGCTGGAGCAGAGGCATAAAAAAGTCATTATCCTGAGTCATTGCTTTCTCACACCAAATGTGCCATTTTTCTCAACTGAGTCAGGAGGCACTGTGACATCCTCACATAATTAGGAATGATGGTTAAAACACTAATCAAGCTAATTCATGCTTCATTGCTCTTTAATTTCTTTGTCAACATACACACGTTTTTGCACAGATTGTGGTAATGTCAATCCTGCATCTAAAGGATAAAGGACTGATCCTTGTTTGCAAAAGAAAAAAAAAAAAGTTTTTCCTCATTAATATGTAAAGTTAAGCAGCAAATGCTTCACCATATAAATGTCTCAAGCTTTCGATTTGCTGAATTTGATGTCACAGTGTTTGCACTATATTGAATTTATTTATTCAAGCACCCCACCATAGTAGATTCTGCCACCATCCAAAAACATGACATTTCCATAGTTGCGTAAATTATTTTTACCTTTCAAAAACAACAGTGACTCACTAAGTGCAGGTTGCAGCTCCAACCAGTTCTTTCTCAAAGCAGACTTAAGCAGAGCAACAATGGTGTGTTTTCATCTGTGTCAAATAACATGATCTCTTCAGTTATAGTTCTATAGAGTATCTTTTGGTCTTGGTGTTGTATTTATGTGCCCTATGTTTTTATGTTTCTATATCTTTATGCATATATCTGCTGCATACCCAATTGCCCCATTGGGGACAAATAAACATGATTGACAGAACTCTAATTCTCTGCAGCTCAACCCCTGATCTCTGAACAGCAGAGACTGAAGATGCTGATCAATAAATTTTGTCCATGTGGACTAAAAGATCCTGTGCCCTGAAAGGTTTCCTTGTTTTTCTAATGCATATCTAACTCCATAATTTAAGGCTGGCACAAGTCTCTGGCTGCTGCCTGTCACGTATTCCATGTGTCACTTTTAATGATTAAGCTAAAACTGTGAGTCATTCTCCAAGAGACCAAGTGAACCAGCAGAAAAAAAAAAATCAAAGACAATTACAGCACAACAAGCAGCAACAGATTTGGTGGAAAGAGGCATTACAGTGGCTGGGTTGGCTGGACAGAGGTCAGGCTGAAGCACCATGGTGAGGAACAAAGTTATAATTGGACTTTCAGGATCTTTCAAAACTGTATGATCCAACTCTTCACTAACATAGAGAAACAGAGACGTGTGGAATAGAGAAAACTGCAGGTATGTCTGGTGTACAGACATATACAGAAATCAAATGTTAGCTTCTGGGTTCATCTCAAAAGTCTCCAAAGCTGCTGAACAAACAGGGTGACGGCGATGTTTAATTCATCACTTTCTAATTGTGGTGTCACTGTAAAACAGTCAGAGTGTCTGCAAGTTCCAGATGATTTGAAGCTCGTTAAAATGAAATTCAAGAAACTGTTTTACCATTTATGGTTTTGTATCTTTGTCATTGTTTAAACACTGAGGCTGCAGTGGCCTGTTGCTGAAAAAAACTGGCTGAAAATCTCAGAGATAAGAAGTTAAAATCCAGAAAAATCCAAATGTTGCAAATAGTTGTTCATCTAGCAGCAGTAACTCTGCAGACAACAGACAGAAGGAGCAGAGCAGCAGAGTAGGTTAAGGACCACATCTCCGAGTAAAGTTCCCTGTGAGTCCAGTTTCGGATAGTCCGGGATAATGTATAGCTTTGTGTACTTCTCTGGTTTCATCAGAAATTCTTCTACGCCAATTAAAGTCTGTGTGATTAGCTCAGATCTACAGAAATTTATCACAGAAAGATCCAGTGAAGGAGGAAAAGGGAGAAAACCAGACCTACTAAAATTCAAATATGTCTGGTGTCTAGTCAGAACTCTAACCTCTCTGTAGCAGCTAACTTATACAGAGGAAAGTGAAAAAAGAACTACTGTTTAATGTGCCAGTTGTTCCATTTCATGTATTGTTCTACAAATTGTCATTAATTAATCCTCTGTTTACTATATGATTCTTGCAAAGTGCGACACAGGACATATGTCTCCTGATGGATTTTGTTGGGCCAGTCCAAGTCAAAAGTCTGGGTCTTAATTTTATCCCCATAGTAAGAAACGCAGCTCATGTTCTCAGGAGCAGACACAGGACCACAGCAGGCAGCATACATCTGTCTATCTAATCTAACCATACAGACAGAGTCTGTTTGTGTGTATGATCATAACAAAGTAAAGAAACAACATTTTGATTTTGGGATGGTTTACATTCACTTCAGGATGGTCACAATTGTTCTGGGATGGTGTTGAAAAGAAGTTTGTCTGGAACCCTGGCTACATGCTGCCTTAACTCTTAGAGACCGACAGAACCAGCTAATGCAAGCGGGTTGCAGGAATAAGGCAAACGAAGTCAACAACTCTCCTCTACAGAGTTTTTCAGGATCTAAAGAGATGAGATGAGATGAGATGAGATGAGAGAGGAGAGTGAATAAAATGTGGAGAGTCAGGGATGAAATGAAAAGGTGAGACATCGCTTTGAGCTTGTATTTGTATTTTTCAACCTTTCCCTACCTGGCAGCACTGGTGGTGGTGGTGGTGGTGGTGGTGGTGTGTGTGGGGGGGGGGGGTGGGGGGGGTGGGGGGGGGGGGTGGGTGGGGGGGGGGGGGGCGGGGGGGGGGGGGGGGGGGGGGGGGGTAGGGGGGGGGGGGGGGGGGGGGGGGGTTGATGGATGACCTCCATGCTACTTTACCCCCCCAAGACTAAACCAGAATCAATTAAGCACCCTGCCCTCCTCTAAACTGTAAATGAGACAATCAGCAAGATATACATCCTCCTCTCCTCGCTCCATCTCTGACAACGTGTACGGCAGAAAAAAAAATTATGAGTGTGTCAGGCCGGGTGAAGAAGCATGGCGAGGATACAACAGTTACAGAGATAAGTGAGTGGGGCCGATATTCTTGGCTGATACCAAGACTGACATCAAACCGTTCAGTCACTGTCGTCCCTCTCTGGGTTGGAAATAGGGTTGCAATGATTATCATCAGGTAATCGCTTTTTCATGAATTTATTGATTCTATTTAACTTCTTTTAACTTCTCCCAGAAACCACAGGTCTAAAGATTGTTTTTTATACCTGAAGCTTTACTTAAACAATGATTAATTATCAAAATTGCCGCTTAATTAATCATTTACTTGTGTGCTGTTGCTTTGTTTGCCTACAGTATCAAGTCAAGTAAAATCAAGTCAACTTTATTTCGCAGCTTGAGCAGAACAAAGTGCTGTACAAAGGACAATTAAAATGACTAAAAGTGATCCAATCAGAAGAGAGGAGGCGTCTCTGATCCTCTCTTCTGATATTCAGTGTCTGAATACAGGCTGTGTGCATTTCTCTGTGGACTGAGCGCTTTGATACTTTCACAGTATTAATATAGAACCTAGACCTGATCTATAATGAAACAACACATGGACATCTACCTTTATACCATATGAAGCTTTAACACATGTGGGAATTACTTTAAGATTCTGAATAGAACTGAATAGATTCCTCTTCAAGAATGCATCACAATGTAATCATACTGATATAATTATTATCATTACTACCAGTATTAGTAGTCGTAGCAAATAACATTTAAAATGCCAAAGCAGTTGACGGCATAATTACCTCTAAGTGCTGCTATATGTCATTAACAATTCTATTTGATTATAACTACCATCACAGATAAAAACGTTTGGTACAGGTGTTAAGATGTTTTCAAAACATAAAACCAGCTCAATACATTAATTGTAAAAACCTGATTTTTCTTTTTTTTTTTTTTTTTTAATAAGAGTGCTTGTTTGTATTGTTGCTGATCAACTGCCAGTTGTTGTTGCCAGTTAAACTGTTGTTGTTGCCAGTTAAACTGTTGAAACAAAAACCAGGAAATGTTAGCAGAAGCGTCAGCAAGGGGATGGAGACTTAAAGGGAGGTGGAAATAAGCAAATAAGCAATAGAGTGAGATGAAAAAAGTAAGAGAAAAGACAGAGAACAATAATAATGGAACAAGGAGTGTCTGTGGAATTGGGGTGGGGGGTCCTGAGGAGGAGTTTAGTTTATCCACATGGTGGCTGTGGGTAAAGCAGGGCTGAAAGCAGCAGCCAGCAGCTTTAATGAAAATGTCTGTGGAGGAGAAAAGGTTTCATTAAAACCATATTGGAGGGCAACATCTTTTCATCCTTGCAGCCCACACACACACACACACACACACTCAAAGTCACTCTCACTCTGGACAGCTTACAATCTCTGTAACCTCCCCATCATCCCATTTCCTTGACTCTCTTTCATCTGTGCTGATCTAAAAGGCAGGGGAATCATTTGAAGCAATAGGCGGATGTGCTCTGATACTCTGCCCAGCTTGTCCAATTTTTCTTATTTTGTGTGCATGAAAAAATCTTACACCCATGTGGCAGCAGTTACAGCTGGAGGTGGAAACCCTCACAAGAACAGAGGGAGTACAGAATTCAAGACAGCTGTATAGCATTTAATGTTATTATTATGCCACAGATGTAGGATGGAGATGGTGATTTCAAACAGTTATTAAATTGACTGTCAAACAATAACAGTGATTTCCAATCATAGAAAAGACGAGGCTCAAAAAAGACATTTTAAAGGGGTTAATGGATGTGGGGATCACTATTTGGCAGACTTGAGTTTGACTAGAGGAAATGCAGAGGATTTGAGGGGGATAGTTGGAGCAAAGGACAGAGGGGGTAAGAACTGGGAGCACCAAAACACAACCAAGGTTAGGAGAAGTGGATAGGCTACTGGAAGCATTAAGATACAGCAGAGGGAAGCAGATAAGGACAGGAGAGGCGAGTGCAGTATTGAGACGCAGCCGCAGAGAGGAGATAGGAAGAAGGATGGTTGCAGTGGCCAGATAACGCCGAGGCCCTGGGGCTGATAGATGAGGGCAGCTCCAAGGTCAGCCTGGGAGCGGCAGATGACTGAATAACATTATAATTCAGGGTGTGCCGCTGAGTGTGTGTTTTCATATATCCACGTCTGTGAGTTTTTACAGGATGAACAGATATAAATCCATGAGCAGTAAATGTAAACTATGTTTTTTTTGGATGGTTTTCAAGTGTTTTCCACCAAAACTCCAATATAACAAAGGAGAAGACAGCCAGAGGTGGCTCATCAGTTACAATCAGTTATTGAGAGAGCAACACCAAACACAACAAACAGCTGGAAACCAGTTTCAAAGAAACATCCGTAGCCTGACTATCAAACGACTCCAAAAACATCAGGCAGCATAGTCCAAGTTTTCTGAGGCCAAAACAAATGCCCTGTGGGTAAAAGTCCAATATTTATCTAATTACAGTTTGTCCTCTTTTCTGCACTCACAACGTCCAGCTCAGCCTTCAGTGATTTACTCAAAGTGATGTTCGCCTTTATCTGCTCTTTATAAGCCTCAGCTTTTGGGACATCTAAGAGATGATGACGTACATATTCATCATCTCAACTCAAAGTGACATCACTGGGCTTCACATTATCTGTTTGAAGGTGTTTTGAGAACCAGTTCTCGGACCTGCTAACTTGCTACTTTTAGTATGTGTTTTCATTTTCACGTGAAATGGTAAATGATAAAAACATCTTATGAAAAAGGGCCGTATGTTAACTCTTGGTCAAAGAATGGAAAGCCTCTTCTGCGCCCGCATCATCTCTGGCTGCCTTAAAACAATTATCATACAGGCTGGTTGTCAAGGTGGAGGAGTATCACTTGGGGCGGCTGTGGCTCAGGAGGTACAGCAGGTCGTCCACTAATTAGAAGGTTGTTGGTTCGATCCTTCTCTGAAGTTTAAGGTCCCTTATAGTATAAAGGTAGATGCCCATGTGTTGTTTGATTATAAAGCAGGTCTAGGTTCTATATTAATACTGTGAAAGTATCAAAGTGCTCAGTCCTCAGAGAAATGCACACAGCCTGTATTCAGAAACTGAGCCTTAAAACCAGCCGTCAGGACCTCTGTGACTTTGTTTCAGCAGTAGATTAGTTATCTAGTAATAAATACTAAGAACTGTAGTACTACATTGAGACGATTCTCTTTGTAGCAACAGGTCTGTGGCTCTATGACTGCTTTGTTGTGATATCACAATTAGTGGAACATCTCTGGGCCATTAATTCATAACTAACTAATTATCACTTGGACCAGTTGTTGATATAAAGTGTCAGTTAACTGACTGGTGCACCATAGGTTAATATGAAAATACGCACATGCTCTGTGTGAATGAAGCAGAAGAGTCAGTGTGGCTGAGAGCTGAGCTATGAAAACCATGCTAAATATGCAGGCATACGGAATGCAAGGACGGCAAGCTCTCCAACAATGATTGAAACTACACTGAGGGGGAGGGGGGGGGGTGGCAGAGGATCATAATGAAGAGAAAGAGAAGGGGAGGAATGAAGAGGGAGGAAGGACTCGAGAAGAATGAAGAGGAGAGGGGAAAAATACAAAAAGGGGAGGAGTAAAGGGGGAAGGGGAACAGAGGGAATGAAGAGAAAGATGAAAAGCGAGAGGAGGGGGAGGGATTAGGGTTAAAAGAGGAGGTAGAGAAGATAAGGTACAGGGAATAGAGAAGGAGAAGGAAAGCTAAAAGATGAGGTGAGGATGAGGCAGCAGGAGTGGAGGATAGATATAGGAAGAGAAAATCCAGAGAGGTAAGTAAAGAAACAGATAAGAAGAAAGGATGAGAAGACGCTAAAGAGGAGGTAAAGTAGAAAAAGCAGCCAGAGGGAGGAGTTCCTGAACAGTTCCTGCACATCGCTGGATGTCTTGATTCTCCACCTGCTCCTGAAGGCGATCATAAATAGTCCACTTTCAACTATAAAGTGGATGCTGTGCAGATAATAAAGAGGCCAATGAAAGTGGAGGGGTGCAGGCCTTAAAGGGAGGGGAAGCACTGAGGCTGAAAAGATTGCTGTAGGAGCAACCCTGTGTGTGTGTGTGTGTGCGTGTGCGCGTGTGTGTTTGTGTGTGTGGTCTGTCGGTGAGCGGTGTGTAATCCTGTAAAACTGTAGCCGGAGGTGCCAAAACCTCTTTGTAATCTCTGTCTGACTGCTTGTTCTCCTTAGATCTTGCCCTCTTACCCTATATTTGCCTAATGGGCGATGGTGCCGAAGACGCACCAGAGACTGCAGCTTTTTAATTCTCACCGAGGACAGAAGGTGAAGGGGGCGAGGTTAAAACAGAATGCAGGAGGGACACCTCTGACACAAGACAACCTCAAAGCCATCCAGACAGCAGTTACAGACAGCAACAGCAATTAAACACCAGACACTGAACGTCTGCACCCTGACACCTCAGCAGGGACACCTCACACTTCTCTCACCAACCAGACACACACACCGACTCATGCCACAGTCCACAGACCACCATGGTTAGCGACAAGACAGTCACAGGACAAACTCCACAGTGGTTTTAACAATACTGGGAGTATTTGCATTATTCAACAAAACACTGTTGTCCCACCCCAAAGACATTTAATTATCAATTATATTAAACGGAGAAAAGCAGCAAATCCTTATAACTGACAAGCTGGAGCTGGAAAAGATTTGATTTTTTGGTTTGATAAAGTACGGCTTCTATCATTATCCACTTAAAATTTGTTGCCAAACAATTTTCTGTCACTCATCTAATCGATTTAACCTCAGCTAACATTTCAACTGAGGAAGTAAGCAACATGGAAACACACACTTGTTGCAACTGGGATTGTAGCGTATCCTGCACTACAACACTACAACATGTACATGAGCTCAGAGAGTAAACTGTTAACTGACAGGGACCTAATAAATGATCATTGTATTTTAAGACTCAGCTCACTGACTCCCTCATTGATCACTTCTCTGTTCTGCAGAAAGAGCAATAACATTTGGCTGCTGGGCTAAATTGTTCATTTCTTAAACTGAATCATTCAAAAACAAAGCTTACATCACATTACATACACATACACATATAAATACACATACTGTTTACACAAAAATGTGACTCTCGAGGTGACACACTGACTGTGGTGGAAAAAGGGAATTAATTATTCTATTTAGTATTCAGTTTGGAAACAGCTCTAAAAGGACATTAAGATCATCAGTGATCAGTGAACGGTCAGACTAAACAGACTGAGGCCAGTCTCAGGAAAATTATATGACTTGAAACATATCTACTCACTGCTGTCAGGAATAAACACAAATCATATCATCATTATCATATAGAAGTGCACAACACTGACTGACTCAGTTCAGTCATTCTGAACTCATTTAGTGTTTAATAATGCATTACTATGGTTAGCAATGGTGAGTAACTTCAGGTGAGCGATGCTGCCATTAAACAGCAGTTCAAAGTTCTAAGTTCTAAGGTTGCAATCGCTCAGTGTGCGGAGAGGTGATCTGTGCCACATCATATGCAAAAGTTGTACTATTGTCAACTTTTTTCACCTCACACTTTAAGCCAAACATGCAGTCGCTGCGAGGGACTTTCACTCTGCCATGCAGTCCAAAAGTATTTCTCCTGAGAAATTTGCCTCTCTAGTCAGGATTGAAAACTTTTAGCAAATGAAACCCCAGCCCCATTTACTGATGTCGAAGCAGGTATTTTACTTTTTGACAGCTGATGGACAACACACTGATGTTCCTCTGAGGCAGACCCTTCCTCTACTTCTGAAAGCTCTCTCCTCTCTCCGCCAGCACGACCATGTCAAAGTTGCGAGCAACTCAGCGCTCTAACATCCCCCCTTACAACACTCCTAGATCACCACCGGCTCGCCTCCTGGCTCAGGGCACAAGCTCACCTCGTTCCCCAATTTATTGCTGACACTTGTGGTAGGGGGTGGAGAGTCAGGTGGTGTGTGGGGGGGCGATGCTTGTGCGATGCTGTGTCGGAGTGAGACGAAGACTCTAAGTGAAACACTGGGAAGGAATCCTGCAGCATCTATAACATTACATTATCTTGTCAGGGAGAGATGATGAGCAAGTGAAGCGCTGGGTTGTGAACAAAAGCATCTGAGAAACAAGCAAAAAAAATGGAGGGAGGGATCAAAAAAGGTTAAGATGTAATTGGAGTGCAGTTAATACTGCTGACAACTCAGTTTGAGGTCGATTGCATAGTTTGTCATTCCCAGCTTGGAAGCTGAGGAGGGAGGTGCGTGCGTGTGTGCTCTCCTCAAACAGGAGGATATCTTCATCATGCATAAACGCTCACACTCACTGGATCAGGATTAATTCCCTGACTAAACCAGCAGCAAATATACTGTGTATCTTTCAAACACAGATACAAGATCCTCTCTAAAATGCTGTTATAAGAGGTAAAACATCCTAAAAGTTTATGAAATCTACTGTCATTTATCAGTTACATATCCTCATATGGGGGAAATGAATAAAAATAAAAATGTCTACCTCCTTTTTTTTTAATTTATCAAGTGATTTCCTGCCTAGAGCAACATTATCAGACGCTCAATCCTTCTTCCTACGAATAGGAGAAAAGGAGAAGGGTCTAGTTCTTGGATATTTATCTCTGGGTTATTTAATGTTCCCGGAATTAAAATGTTAATAAAAATTCTGCAGGATGAGATATATTTTCGGTGGCACGGCGGACATTAATTATTAGAAGGGAGGGATCAAATTAAGTCGGTGTCTCCATTAGTTAAAGCAGGGCCTCACAAAGGCCCCCGCTGTTTCTGAGAAAAGAGCCTGTGAATCAGCCAAAGTTTCACTCGGCCTCTGATGAAGGGCAGGACAATGTGACAGGCTTAACAGATTACTCAGGGAAAAGGACGGGAAGAGAGGCCAGCCCCTGGATGATACCAAGAGCAGGGGAAAATGAAAAAGGTATAGGGGAAAGGAGTGAAGGTGGAGGGAAGAGAAAGAAATACGGGAAAGGGGTAAAAGTTCAAGCTGTGGGAGGCAAAGAGGAAGAGGGGTCAGGAGAAAAATTTCTTTATGGTCGATTTACAGTTCTGAGCTTCACTGGGGAAACTACGCAGGAGGTGTGTGTGCATACAGTCTATGTGTATATATGCAAGTAAAAAAAGGGAATAGGTTGTCCAAGACACAATACACAAGAAGCAGAAGTGTAGCCCGATATTAAAATGCCACTTTGTTAACACTCTCTGTTTCAAGCTGACGTACAGTTAAGATAGAGTATGTTAAAGACAACAGCGGTAATATCATTAATGCGATGTGATGATGATGACGAAGAACTGAGCCTGAGGCAGTTCAATCTACGTTCCAGCCTTCAGCTACGGTCATGAGCTCTTGGTAGTGACCTGGGTAGTGAATGAGATCCCAATCTGGACCCTTAGGGACAGCGTCAGGAGCTACAGGAGGAACAACCACTGCTCCTTGATGTTTAAAGGAAACGACCAAGTTGGTTCAGGCTAGGGCTGCACGATATGCAAAAAATAAATAAATATTGCAATTATTTTTGGTATTACAATTGTTATATGAGTCACGATTTCAGTTGGAATGATTGTTTTTGCTTTGAGATCACTTATATTCAGTTTGGTCTGGGAAGACCTCAGGATCCTCCAGGTAAAGGTTGGAGACAAGTAGGCTTGGGCGATACATTAACTTTTTTTCAATATCATGAAAATGTCATATACGACAGGAAATATTGCAATATTCAATATTAACCGCCCAAACCTGGAGACAAGAACATCTGGGCTACTGTACTTAGCCTACTGCCACTGTGACCCGGGCCTGGCTAAATGGGAGAAAACGGATTGGCTGCATTTTGTTTTTCAACAGTTTTCTGGTTAAAAACAATAATGTACAGTAATGACAGATAACAGGGAGTGAGGGGAGAGAGAGGGAACAACATGTAACACTGATCCGCAGTTGCACCCCAGCCACCTAATGTAAGATTCATTAGGTGCCTGACAAAGACCAAATACTTGATGAATAATGCATCTTAAATATTAAATTGAGTGTGTGTGACATTGAAGTGTTTCATCTGATTTTCCTGCGTGCTGTGTATTTTACTTTTATTGTATTTTTTTTTTTTTTACTTCCTTTCACTTTCACAGCTTCTTTTCAGATGTAACTCACACTCTCTTTAAAAGATGTGCTAGCATGCCAGGTTGCCTCCTGCAGCATCAGGCTGCATAAATCATATTTAATTCACAATTGAGTTACTTAACACTTTTAATTAAGCCTTTCATACTTGCGCCTTTAGCTAAGAGCAATTTCAATTTGCATCTTGTAGCAGGCAGCCGAGTCAAAAGTAGCTACAGCAGACGAGAAGAGAAGTTTTCAGGGTCTGACAGTTTCCCACTTTGACTCACCCTCTATCAGGCTGCACACATGTCATCTCCCAACAATCAGCAGCTCACCAGCCCATTTACTATCTGGTGAACAATAAAGCTAGTTAAGCATTAGCCGCTTTTCAAATACACTCGGCTTATGTAGGATTTAGAGCATGCCTCCTAAGCGCTTCGCTAACAGCCAGCCAGTACAGGAGAAAGTGACAACTGTGTAGATAAGTGATGAGTAACACATTAATGTGACTTACACAAATACCCATCATGCTCTAAAAGATCCCTCAATCCAATCACCTCCAGGGCAGGAGAATCACAAGCTGAGGAGTAGCAGGAGTAAAAAAGGGGAGGGGTGGTGATCAACCATGCATTGGTCATTATTGGCTCACTTTTTCACCTTTCAACTATGAGCTTGAGTTGAAAAAAAAGAGCCTCTGAGCAATGTTTCTGAACTCAGGGCACAAAAGAAAAAGCATCCCTATAAGAACACAAAGAGATGCTTCTAAGTAATCTTTAACGATATTCGAACATAAAAGAAGGAGGATATTTACACACTTCCCTACAGCAGGGACGAGGACAAACATACATTTGAGAGCATCTTCCCTCCAAGACAAACCTTACTGTCACTGTTTTCCTCAATGTGTGGTTGAAAATTGTTTTAAACACATATCTGTGTTCTGCACAGGTGCAAGAAAAGCAGGGCCCTTCATATGCTGATGTGCAGGCCCCAGGTGAATGTACACGTCTGGAAAGTGTGATAATAACCTTCATAGCCCAGCAGATGCTCCTGCTTTCTACCATGAGGGGAAATGTATGACTGACATTCATGTTTTAATTTCCTTGAGAAGTGAAATTTTTGAATGAGGCAGCAATGACTCACAAGTTAGACCAGAGGGCAGTGAATACACCACACCTGTCATCAAATGAGAAACCACTAAAAGAAAACCTATTTAGGAGTGACACAGTTTAACCTCCAACAATCTGGAAAACAACAGGCCTAGAAACCAAGACACAGACCTTTTAAAAATCTATCTGGCCATTCTTTTTTTATTTATTTTTTTTCATTCTCTGTTTCATTTCGGCGGTTTTCCAGTGAAAGTCACACATGGCTGAAATAATGCCATTTTATGTATTTTCTTCCATTCTCTCCAACCCTATAAATGCCCAATGAGCCTGGATTTAAGGCTCAAAAACAAATCCCAGACAAGGAGACCCTGTCTCTACTTTTTACCACTGTCTATTTCTACATCAACAGCATTTGGCATACAGGTTATTTCACAGTGCACACAGAGAGCATGCCAAGCTCTAAGACGCTTATTATTCTAAATGTTGATTAATTTGCTCATTATTTTGTTTATTCATGGATGAGTTGTTTGGTTTATAAATGTGACGTCTTCGAATTACTTGTTTTGACCAATCAACTGTCCAAAAGTTCAGTTTGCAATTATTTAAAACAGATTAATCGATCAGCTACCTGATCAGCTGACTAATGGTTTCAGCTCTAGTTAAGTTGTTATGCTGTTGAGGGTTTGGCTGCTAAGTCTTAGTTGTATAATTTTAGAGTAGTTTGTTTGATTTTGCCTGTTTTTCAATGTAGGTCGAATAAAGGTAGATGCCATATTACAGTAGTGGCACACAATCTGACCTGAAATAAAGCGAGCCCTCTGTTAACATCAGAAAGATTACGAGATATAATATTAAATAAAACATTAAGCTTCAGGAAAAGCAGGCTCTCACAGACTAAAGGCAATATATCTCATGAGTCAGAACACCGTTTTTTTTAAGTGACTACACTGACAATGAGACATGACTCTCTCTAATCCTTAAACAGTGATTGATTGATTCTAGAGCTCTAACATTTAGTTGGTCAATAGAAAGGTACTTAGCAACTTACTGACTAACTGCATAAATCTTTTTTTGGCAAAAAAGCCAAAGATTTCATGGTATCAGCTTCTGGAATGTTTTTTTACATTATACAGTAAATTAAATAAGTAAGAAAATAAAGTTGCAGCCTGACTGGTTGATGTTGTTTCTTCAGTTTCATCTAGATGAGAATATTCTCCCAAATGATACTGTTATCTGTTGCAGATAAAATCAAAATGCGAGCCACTTATTCAGAGCAATTTTAGGAACCTGATGACAAATGACACCCAGTGCCAGTGCTATATGGGGGTCAGTGAAGAGGATTTAATTCAGGGAATGAATAACCTCTCTGGTTGTAAGTGAAGGGCACCTTCATTTAAAGCACCACACTTAAAAAAGAAATGACAGAAAGCTCCATTAGTCAAGAGCCAAAAAATTCTATCAAGTATGTGACTGAAAAAAAAGTTTAGGGAGCTTTACACTTCTGTACCTGAAGCAACCATGTCTCATGGTTTCTAACATGATTCGGTAAAACAAGAAGTGCATGTGAGGTAACTAACAGGTGCAGATAGAAGCAGCATGAGAGGCTCATGAGTGTATTTCCTCTGACTTGACAGTGACAGCATTGGGTCTGCTGCACTGCTCTTCAGAGAGTGATTCAGACTCGCCTGTTACTCGGATGTGTTTAAACACACAGAGCTGCTACGCCACTGTTGCTGTGGTGAGAGGGGACTGTACAAAAGCATGTGAGGAGAATGGCAGCCAAGTTTGCCAAGCTCTTAATAAACTGAGGTTGGCTCTGTTCCCGTTTGGTTTCTGGCCGCGTGGATATATTTCACAGTAAACGCTGGTTCTATACCAGACACTTTTCCTATTAAGAAGGATGAAACCCCTTTTCAATAAAAAGTCCAACTTTCTACCTTTAAAAAAAAAAACAAATGGTATTGTATTATAAAGACAACAATGGCTGAAGTTGTTGTCAAGCAACAATTACCGACAAGACCCCATGTTCAGCTGAAGAGAAAACTTGTAAATAGCCCCTTTAAGAAAAGCCTATTCTCAAAATCTGAATGAATTCAAATCATTTTCAATATCCTAGCTGTGGTGAATAATTACACAGCAACTGAAGCTGCAGAGTATGACACGACTGTGTGCTGATGAAATAAATTCAAACCATGAAGTAAAGGGGGAAAAAAGCCCTGCGTTCAACAGCAGCGTAGATAACTGATGAAGGAGAGTGTTTGATGTCTTTCTGAATGCGAGACACCTCTGCTGAGAAACACTTTTATTAATCCAGGTGGATTAATTGGACAGACGCACAGCTTCTATGTCTTGTTAACATCAGTCAAAGTCAGGCAGGTTAATTACAGCTGCCACTCATTAAAAAGGAGATATGTGAGATAGTGGCCAAAATAAAAACCACTCCAGCTGACGCTTTCAAGAATCAAAACTGTATCATGATCGTCAGTTCATGATTCGTTTCTACTTCATTTATTCTTCCTCTATCACTCACTAGTTCTGTATGAAAACATCCTTGTGAGGACTTACAAATATGATTGCCAGTATAAATGTAGGTAAATACAGCCACCGCTACATAATGAGTGTAAATACTGTATGAGTGTATTTTCCTGTGTACACAGCAGATAGATGATAATATGTAAAGTGTAAGTCAAGGGCCCGAATGACCATATAATTACTTCACTGAGTCATTCAGCTTAGCTTAGGTAATAGCACTGCCTCGCCACAATGATTATAGCTTGTTCATGCTAATGTGATACTGTATTGATCCCTGCTGGGACATTTTAGCAAGACGGATGAATTAAGTGTTGTGTTCAGTGATGTTCAATCATTTGAAATTTCACAAATTCCTTGTTAAAGCAAAGTTTTTTGACAATTAGGTTAGGTGCTCACAATTATGAATTTTGGAAACTGATTCATTCATCCCCTAATTTTTCAGATATTTAATTAAACCTTATATGAATTTCCACAAATGTACTATTTCATGATGTATGTAACAATATCATAATTAGAGCTGAAACAATTAGTCGATGAATCTGTCATCTGATCAACATGTTCCACTCTTTTTTGACATTTTATGGACAAAGTAAATAATCAATTAATCAAGAAAGTAGTCAGCAGATTAATCAATAATGAAAATAACAGTTAGTTGCAGCCCCAGTCATGATATAAAATGTAAATGTTGACACCAAGTGTTGACATTGATCAACATTGTTGAAGATGTGTTGTGTGAGGCCCTGGGGGTTGATGTGTATACATCACAAGAGCCATTGGATGTAAGTGTTAGATGTCAGTCCCAGGGGCACAATATGGTGGTCAACACTGCACAGATCCCTACCACCCACCAAGAGAGAAACTATCTTCAAAGACACTGTTCATGTTATCGCTCTCCAATGATCCATCATTAAACTGATGTACTGCGTGATCAGACTGCCTTCTATATGTTTCTGCACTCCAGAGCTCAACTCATGAAAAGCAAAAAAGGACCATGGGACATGAAAATGTACAGTGAAATCGAGACTAATGAGCTTCCACATTGTTTTCTTATCGTCAGTTAGAGTTAGGGTTGACGTTAAAAAGATGCTCGTTAGCTGCTCAGTGGACACACAAAAGGTCCTGGTCCAGTCCTGACAGCTCAAGGGATGGACAATGCATTTCCATCTCTCTCTTTTTCCCCCCACTCCAGCACCACTGCTGTGCTCTTCCAGTCTCCAGGGACGTCTCCTCAGACACATCTAATCTTCTCATCCCATGCTGTTCAATCTTCCTACAGTCAGTTAACCCAGCAGAGGAAGATTAATGAGAAATTAATCTCTTTAATTCACTGGAAAGGTCTCCTCCTTTTAACCAGATAAGCTGCGACCAGACTTCGCCAGACGATGAGAATAATACATTTAATTTATAAAAGACCTTTATATTACACTGTACAGCATGTTCACCTTTGTGTGGACTCCAGCTGACAGCGTTAAAAAAAAGCAGAGACGAGACAGCCAAAGCACAAAGAACAACAGCACTCAGTGTGCAATGATGAGTCCATCAATCCTTTGGCTGTGGACAGAAAATGAATCAACAATATGTGTTGAAGTCACCTCGTAAGTCATTTATGAAGCAAAAAGGTGGCACATTGCTGGTTTCAGCCTCAATTATTCTTCTATATGCATTTTTGAAACTATCTTCTGACATTTTAGAGACTAGACTATTCACTGATTTATTTAAAAACAAACTAAGACTAATCAATAATCAAAGTAATAATGAGTTGTAGTCCTAAACACAATTCAGACACACTAGTAAACAAAAGTAGTTTCACCAAGTGAAACTTAAATTGTAGTTCCATCTTTGATAACGTGTTTCCTCTTTCATTTCTGGGAACAGTAATAAATCATTCAAGAACAACATGCACAACAAAACATGTGTGTATGTATCAGTGTGTGTGACTGCGTACATGTGACATCAACAAAATCACACCAGATCCTGCAGCGCCGTGCTTCACTGTAGGTGTGTATTTCCTGCTTTGCAATGTCATTAGGTTGTTATCAGCTACTGGCTTACAGGTGACTCATGCACACAATGAACAATGACACCATACATCGACCCGTGTGCCTGGCAACCAGCGCGGCGCTCTGACTGACTCTGCGAAAGAGGGAGCTGATAGAAATCTTGGAAAAGACCAAACACTACGGGGAGCATCATTTTACAAAATTTTCTTTCAGAAACTCCACAAGCCATCAAAAGTGACATGAAAGCGTAAACGAGAAACTCGACGAGTCTGCCCTTCGCCGCTCCGTCCCTGATGTAGAAAATGGTACACAGACCGTGCTTGATGCAACTAATAGCAGTGTCAGCTTAACTTCATTTGAAGGGAAGAAGTTTCTGTGGCGACATTAAGCTTCTGCCAGACTACAAGATTAAATGAATTTACGTCTTCTCTGATTCCAAAAGTTTATACCCACTTCTTGTAGTGACAGAACAGGTGTTGTGAGGCGTGGAAAAGCTTTCCAGTCTTAGTACTGACCATCATAGATTAAAAACTGTCATTTTTTTCACCATGTGAGTAATATAGTCTGTGCTGTCATTGTTTTGATGTACCTGCATATTCCTGTTCATTCAGCAGACAGAAGTAGAAGCCTCTGATTTGTGCCTTTGTCAGCAAACACTCCAGCACTTTCTGTAGCTGCTCCACAGCACAAACATCCAGCAGTTTAGGGGATAAACACCATGATATTGATTCACATCATTTGGTTAACCAAATCAAACTCAAACAGGAACAAATCAAATGTATTACATTGTATGAAACCGTATGAAACATGGCGGCACTACAGTGTGGTGTAAGAAGGGAGCTATTTTGATGTCTCTGGCTGCAAGTCATGCTACAGAAAAAGCTCATTTTTAAACCAATTCACATCCATACTGTTTACGGCAAGACAGAAAGCATTTATATTTTTTTTATTCTATTTTTATATTTATATTTTCCATTTAATCACTAAATACCTCACCACATATGATGAATGACTGTTTTTAAGCCCTAATTCTGCTGTTTTCTTTTCTTTCTCAATAAGGTTTCAAAAAAGGTGTACACAATCCATACACAGAGCCAGATTCTGAATCAGAGTCAGATTAAACGGCATGATGCAAATAATCTCAGTTTGTAATAGGACAAGGGAGACTCAATGTAGACTGTTACACCGTCTGCAGATTACTCCCCATCTTAGACATAAATTGGACCACAATAAATCTGAAATGTATGATTTGTAATGCTGAGGTTGGGAGTTGAAAAAAAAAAGAAAAGACATGATATGCAACTCATATTTGCCGAATCATATCAATACATAATTAAGGTTTTATTTTCTCTTCTTTTCTTAAATCAACATTCAGTGTATATTGCTTTGGCTTTCTCGGGGCCCAACTAAAACAAATGGTTTCAGAGCTCCTCCAGAGGCTTTCCAGTGTGACCTCCCCTCCAAGTTGGATACCTGTGGTTTCCCTCGATTGTGTTGTCAAGCCAGTGTTGAACCATTTTCACACTAGAGGAGCCAAACCAAAGTCCGTTTTTTCCTGCCAACGACAACAGCTGCCATGGCAGCACGCTGGGAGGTCCGCTTTATAGGAGCGGGTGACTTCTCTTAAAAGGGCAATAAGAACGCTTCGCACCTTTTGCACAACTGTGCACACACATGTATCTTAGAGTGAGTGTCCTGCTGGCATGATCCTCAGCACATAACAACAAATACAGACTTCACCACAGCAGCCACTGACTTTGCTAGCCTGCAGTCAGGAAAAGCTAACTGATGGTGAATTAATTCCTTAAAAGCTGTAATCTACTCCTTTACAATTATTAGGTGATAAAATACAAATAAATTGTGTACTGGTGTTGCCCGTGTAGCCATATGTGCGTTCTTGTACCTGAGGTCTTGAGGGGATCATTGATTCAACACAGCACACCTACCAGTTCATCACCATAATCCTCAAATACCTCTACACCACTGGCACAACCTATATTAGGCTGCTAAACCAACTGCTGCCAAGCTGGCAGACACACTGATTAAGATTAAGTCTACTCTCAGGAGCTGAAAAAGCGGCACATCTTAGGTTTACATAGCAGAAGAGAGGGAGCGAGAGGGAGAGAGAGTGATCACACTCCAGTGCATTACTTCAAAGGAAACTTCAAAACCGTGATGGAGCACAAGGGAGACCAAAACCTCCCGCTAGGCAACCCGAGTCCGAGTACAGTACAAAGTCTGCACACATTTCAACTCTAAGGTGCTTTCATAACTACGGCTCACACCATCTCTATGTCTGAGTGATAACACTGTAGTTTGTGTGTCCAATCGTCTGTTTCACAAAAGTTTATGACACATTTTGGTGATTAGTCATGCCATTCTCTGAGGCTTCTGTGGGAAAGGTCACCAAGAAGTCCAGCCATTAGTCAAATCACCAATTCATGCCTTCAATACAATCTTTTTGGACCCCACTTTATATATTTCACAATTCAACTGATCAAATGTCTCTATCAGAGGATATTTCCCAACGCAAAAGTTCACTTTTATAATTATGGTATTTTCTTAAATTCTGAATTAGAAATAAAACTCAAACCACAAGCACTTCAGTAGTGTTTCAATCCACATATTCACTCCCACAGTCTCCCATCACAATTAACTTAACCAGGGTGGACAATCAACCAACTCAAAAAGTTGCCTCTTTCCTCATATAAGTTGCTGTTCAGTCAATCATATATATGCCGAATAAAACAGTGACATATAGTTAATCCAAAACCACCTCAGACCGTACTCTGCCAGATTTACTCATTGGCTGATAAACGAAGATGTGTAAAATTGCAAGATTTTATATGGACTTTTGTCAAGCTTTCACTCACTCGTATTCTTCTCATCGCAGCCACGATCTCCACTCGGCTGCTCGGCCGCGCCACATCCAGGCTGCCGATGTACTGTAGTCAGGAAGGTGAAATAAAAAAACACGGAAAGTACAACGCATTAATTGAATAATGTTAGTTGGCTTTAATTCAATTTGTATTCACTGAAACAATTCAATTGTCCACTTATGGTAAATTATTAACTAGGGCACAATTTCAATCTCTCAACTACCTATCAACTTACTTTACTTGCTAGCCAAATGTCCTTAGAGTTCGGTCTCAAAAAAAGTCGTTATTTCGGTTATTTCTCATACCAGTTTTGAATACGATACCTTTACACAATAGAAGAGTATTAACGTTGAAAGTCTGACACAGGCTGGCTTACAAAATATACGTTCCATTTAAATTATACGTTAACTAATTCGTTTTCAATAACAGACGTTAAGGAATTCGATTTGAATTCCGTTAACGTCTCACCGTCCACACTTAAAAGTTGCTTGTAAACTCACCTTTGCCTCGAAGTTGATCCCATGTTGGAACGCTTCCTCGTTGTGCAACGGGATCCTCAGATCATGTCCATCATCAACGAGGTTATACTTGGTTTTTCCAGGCATATTTCAAAGTATTTACTACTTCCACACAAGCAGAGGAACCGAGAGAATGTCAACGGGGGGAAACAAACCGGGTTGGTTTAACAGGGAGTAATCCAAGAGAAAACAATTCCAAATCCGGTCAGTACATGTTCTCCATCGCAGCGAACCGTCCCAGCACCGCAAGGCTTAGCTCACTACAGCGCCCTCAATAGCGTCCAAGTGGCGGCAACTACTCCACCGGCGAAACGGCTGCCCCGTTAATGTTTACCGTAATAGCTTTAAAAACACATGCAGACCAACAGAAACAGCGACATGCTTGGAGGGGGACAGTTGTATTTTCCCGACTTTTCCTGTGGTGAGTGTGGAAGTTGGTTGGGTCCTGCCTCCTGTCCTGCCTCCTGTCCTGGAGTCCTCCCTCCCGCCCCGCCGCCCTCTGCATAGAAGGAGGGTGTGATTGGAGGAGTCCGGGGATCCCACCTGTTTCCATTGGAACAGAAGCTCACCGTGGCCCTGTGGAGGAGGGGCTGAAAAGTCTGGTACCTGCCCCCATCCTTTCCCCTCCCTCCCACACACACACACACACGCACACACACACACACACACAATATAAGAATAACCTGAATGTCACTCATGCAAACTAAGGAGTGGTGTAGGTTACTGTAGATTCACATTACTATTCTGTCAACTTTGGTTTTGTTATTAAGAGTGCTACATTAACTTGCTATGTTTCAATATGCACACTGGGAAATTAAATCACCTGAAATTACCTGTTGTTTAGTGCAAAAGGAATTGCCTCTTTTTGCCTGAAAAAAAAATACTATGTCAGAAAATGTGTGTTTTATTCATCGCTGGTGAGAACATGTGGTTGTTATTTGCACACAAGGAAGTAAACGAGAGAAAGAAATGTTATTATGGCTTTTCAGGTGGGGTGAATGTATATTAATCACAAATCTCTGCTTCTGAATAAAATAAGAAGAGCAAGGCTACCAACTAGTGGCCATATCTGCTAGTAACTACCTGGAATGCGAGTAACTCCTATAGAGATATCATAAAAGATGAAAATGTATGAAATGATGTGACCTATTTGTTGCAGTTTTTTTCTCTCTTTCTCAGGCATATACTATGTATAAAATTAACCCACTGAATTTAATCATTGGACTTTTAAGGATTAAAGGCATTTCTTTTTAACCTAAATTTTAATATGAAAAGCTTAAGCAGCTTAGATCAAGGACTATTCACTACTGCAAAATAGCAAGAATCACCTGAGGCCATATTGGTTAAAAGAAGTATTCTCATACATCAATCACATTGCGTAATAAAAAAGATCTGTGTTTAAGTGTCTGTGGGTCCAATAATAAACAAAACACTGATTCAGAATTGCAGCAGCAGTGGTCAGAGCTACATTTTGAGATACTGAGTGTTTTCATCTTAAATATTAAAGATATGCCGACCTAAATACATTCACACAATTTAAACAAAGCGTGAGCATCTAGCATCTGGAATAAAAGCATCTCCTGTATGAGAGACCCTCCACAGACCACATTGATATGTGGTCAGGAGACACAGTAGACCTGTGCTCATGTTTAATGCAGTTGTCATGTTGTATAATGCACAGGCCATCTGCGTCACCCTGGGAGTAAAGATGCAGCGCTCCCCTCAAGGTGGTCCCAGGCGGGGAGGGAAGGGGGGAAGTGGGGCAGCAGTAATTCACATTCTCACCACCTCTTTGGAAATATATAAAGCACTGCTGCTAATGGTGACCTGAGGGCTTATAGCAGGATGATGCTGTGTATGATTCACTCTCCGTGGGTTCAAAATTGGCATCTGGCTACCAAATTTCATCATGTACCATTCAGCCCTCTTGATTATTGCTTTGCATACAGTCAAATTAAAACATAAACATCATCATTCATCAAAATTAATTCCCCATTTAGCAACTGAAGACAGACAAAATGACTAGAAAACAATAAGAGATGGTTTCCAAGCTTCAAATGATTAATCCTTAAATTTTCAAGCAATTATATTATTGCTACATTTTATTCTATGGATAGTATTCTCAAGGATATCTCCATATAACTGCTGTATTGCACTATTTGTCTTGCTCTCATGACAGCAAAGAAGCTAGATGGCAGACAAGACCAGCTGCTGTCTCTTGCATGAGGAATTATTGCTGAATACAACCAGTTCCCCTCTCCGGGACCCCAAGTGCTCTTAAGGCTCTTAAAAGGGATAGAGAGCAACTTAATCCCAGCCTGGTCTTCAAATACATGTGATCTTTTGATTAGGGTTTTGGATTTTAAAGCATATGCTTCCTGCATGAAGTAGGTTTTGGTGAACAGTGCACAAAAAAAGGTATGCTTTTATTTAAAAGCCGAAAGGACATACAAGGGTTTCATTGCCATAGCAAAAAAATGGGTGCAATACTGCAAGTCCTCCAACCCACTTAACCCTATCCTTGTATACATATGAACTATGCATACCACCCATAGGAGTACAACAGCAGCAGGCGTACTGGACCTTCATTGTCATGGTAACAGTAGCAAACATGCAGTTAATGTTGTGGAGCGGTCATGGTTTGGTTGGGTTTAAATGAGCACTTCCTTAAGGTTAGACGATGCACTAAAATTGTCATTGTTTGAGTGGATTAATCCAAACACACCCACTTCATGTTTCAGTTTGAAACAGAGCTAAGATTTCCTTTTGGTGCTAACTCCATTCAGTTTGAGGTCAGTGCATCAGCAGGAGCCCTGAACCTTGGGTACCCCCCCTGTGGCATCTATCTCAGTCACAAGCAGAAGCAAGCACAAACTAACGACTGTGTGTGTGTGTATGTGTGTGTGACTGTGTGTGGGTGTGTGTGTGATTGTGTGTGAGTCTGTGTATGTGTGTGTTTGTGTGTGTGTGTGTGTGTGTGTGTGTGTGTGTGTGTGTGTACAAGACTGCCTGTGCATACATACACACACAAGGTCTTACACATCTTGAGGGCTTCTTAAACTGAATTAGTAATGGTGATTTTTAAAGAATGTGGGACACACAACACAAGGACTAGATCGAGTTCTTATAGGAGAGCTGCAGAGAGGAAGACAGACAAGTGGGAAAAACAACAAGTCCTCCAACCTGAACAATGATATGCATGTACATAAAAAGGTTATACAACCTAGTGTTAATTAAGTAATGTGCGTGGATTGCAGCTGAATGACTGTGTTGTGTTGTGTTTGTGTGTTTGTTTGTCTTTACCGTGATTGTTGAGGCACCAAATGGAAAACTGAGGGTACAGTTGAAAGGAGACTTGTTCAGTGTAATGCTCTCTTGGCAATCTAACATTTGCTAATTAGCACCAAGATAGACCAAGAGCAGCTGAGGCTGATCTGGATGTCATTAGTTGCAGGTAGGTGGTTGTAAACCAAAATGCTTGATGGAAAATCAGGGGGTCATCAGAGTTTTTACAGTTCATCCCGAGGGGGACATGAACGTCACAACCTGCACTGGCAAAAGGAAAAAGTACTGGTTTGGCTTTTTCAACAGTTCAGAACAATAAAAACGGCCAGTGGTCTCCAGCTTTCTTTTTTGACTTATGATGCCCATGGATTTGTGGGTTCATTTAAACAATTTCCACAAGCCTGGAGCGGCGAATGTTTCCAGTATTTCTCAAGAGAAGATAAAAAATGTAGTTAAATATAAAATGACACTATTTTCTGTAACATAAGTGTCTGATGACCCGCAATTTTTGTCTAGAGACACCTTGACGGCAAGTTTAATAGCACTGAATCAAACTACTGACTGTGTAGAAAATATATCAGGAACTGAACAAAGTGTATGACAATGCCTTTTTGAAAATGTAACACAAAGCAATCTTCATGTTTTGCTCTCTCCCTTATACTTGAATAGAAAGTAAAATTTTAAATTTCCTTACATTAGTAGCCTGTTCGTATCCATTGTGATTCAGCCTTTAATAACATAATCACAGTTATTAGTTTTGTCAATGAAAAATTCAGTTTTATATTTCTGGCAGCTCCAAGTGTATTTTTGTAATAAGAATATTAGAAGATAAAAACTCAAACTTCATCTCATTGAACACACTTTACATCTGAGTGAGTCTCAGTTGCTTGTTGATTCAGTGAAGTGAAAGAAAAAGTAAGGGTGACACCATGTGGACACATGATGAAGTTCAGAATGCTTCTTAATGAGCGTCTGTACAGTTTCTTTGAACAGTATGTAATGGTGACAGAAAACTGCAAATATCATTTTAGTACATTTTATCATTTTAAAATTGATCCTCTTTATTGAACGTGTGTTTTATTATTTTTACAATGTAAATACTGCCTATGATACATTATTTTATAACACAGAAAACATCATTTAAGTAGAACTGATGTTATATATTTCACATTCAGACTTGTCTCTTTAGTAACTTGCATGATATAATTTTGGCATTTTAAAAAAAACAATATTTATTTGCTCATCAGAATCAGCTGGAAGTGGCTTCAGCTCTGTTGCAGTGCCTGTAATCAATCACATTTCTCTTCTTTTCCTTGGATCACTCTGTGTTGTAGGAAAATGACTCAGTTCGTGGCCAGAGGGCTCTTAAATAAATGAGTGAATGAAATTGTATTCAGCATGACACTGAGGTCCAATAAGATTGTTATTCTACTGAGCTGTTTCACACCCTCTCAAAGTCCGCCAAGCACATTGTGCGTTTCGGCCTTAACGGACTAATGAAACTGTCGGCACAAATCACAGCAAATTCCTTGTGTTTGTTATTCTGATTGCTTGGTTGCATGAGTGTTGCTTGGATGTTGGATTGCATCTGTTTGAGGGTTTAAAATGGGTTTGGGGCTCTGCTGATGTATCTGTGTAGATCTTAAAATATCAAAAGATTATCATTGGTGACCAGATTTCTGAATGGAAAACCAAGAACATTTCTAGTCATTATATCATTAAAATATCTAATCGGGGACACCATGGTAACTGTTGTATTGTAATAAACTTGGGTGAAGGTTGTCTCATAAAATTGGGTCACTTTGGGTTAGAGTTAGGGTTCTTCTCTTCCTTCTCTTTACCTTTCCTCTTAATTCTTCACTCGCTTTACCCTGTTTACCTCCTTCATTTTTTCCTCTCTTCTCCTTCCTGTCCAGTCTTCCTTAATACACGGTACACTATTAGATTACTATTACTATTAGATAAAATACTTCGGTTAGCATATTCCCACTGCTTGCCTCATTGTTGTATTTTATCGTTTGGAATAATAAATTGGTTAAGTGACTCTGTAATCCTTTCTTTACCCCCCTCACCCCCTCACCCCCCTCCCTCTCTACTCTCCCTACAGAGAAAAGCAAAAAAAAATAAAAAATCTTATGACTGATTTCTTTTTCTTTTTTGCGGCCATGTCATATTCCCCATCTAAAACTTGTAAACCAAGTTAAAGACGAGGTCCACAAAATATGTTAAATTACACCCATGTAGATTGTATGTCTACAAATCAGCCGACTCTAACCCTGGGTTATATTTTCCCTATTGGAGCAAAAGTATGAAGTTGGACATAAAGCCAGAAGTGGACCGCTAACAGTATGTGTTCAGCATCAGTGATTAGTATTTTGTATATTTGTGAGATCAATCTATTACTTTGTGTTTGCGACAGTTTCTGTCTGGCATTGCACAGTTGCCACGGTGACCCTCAAAATTCTGCCGTGACCCGGATTCGAACCGGGGTTGCTGCGGCCACAACGCAGAGTACTAACCACTATACGATCACGGCGAGCTGTCCGCTGGACTGCCATTTCAAAGGTGACAGCTGACCGGAAAGCAGCGTAGAGCGACAAAAAACGGAAACATTTTTTCTGTTTATTTTCTGAGGAAAAAACATTGTGGGTGAGTTTTTATTTATTTATTTATTTAATTCTTATTTCTTTTTGCAATTTATGATGATAACTGATATTGGCCTATTATATCATATGATTTTTAAAGCTAAGTGTAACCACAATTATTATACACATTTGGATTATTTTGATAATAAGTTTACCATATTCATTTCTGTTGTATATTAAGTGATGCATCATTATTTGAGTTTATTAGGCTATTTTTAGTTAATATTACTAATATACTTACATCAAATGTCCTGCTATCAGGGCAGAATAAAGCTGAGTGAATTGTCCTGCCGTGTTGGTGGAGATTATAGAAGACAGTAAAAAGAAAACTGTAACCGGCTTGTCACCCACAGCGCTACACTACACTAATTTTCACACTGTCACTGTGTGCCACCCTGGCCTGCATCAACAACTTCTCCTGTTTCACGCTGGCACCAAAACAGATGCCAGTCTTCTAAAAGTTATCATACAAAGGGAGAGTGAGGAGGTGGATTACGATGCAGTCACATTTCTACATTATGAGCCTTGTTTTCACTATAACTCATTGATCTTTTGTTGTGACTCCAAGCTGACTACAGTCCGATGATCCTCTGCGATAAACCTGTACTTGACAACCAAAATTTGATTAAGTTGATATCCCCTGTTCCACAGTGCACCATGACCCCTTGATTAATTTTGAGCCAGCCATTTCACCATGCAGAGCAGCAGATAGCAGTTGTTTGTTTGGGGAAAGTCCACCATGAGCCTCACATGTATCCAAACCCTGTCTGGCAAAACCAGGATTACAGGTTTTACAAAGGGAGATTTGCAGGCCAGGGCATGTGTTAGTCTAAATGTTCAATTATCTATCAGGATAGGCTTTAGCAAATCAGCTGGGTGAAATTAAGGTTCTTATTGGGCTCAGTGTGTGTGTGTATATTCGTGTGTTTGTGTGTTAGGGGATGAGGGTGTACCTGCTGGTCCTATGTCTGGCTTTGCTGCAGCAGCAGGGAAGAGCCAGGCCGGACCCTCCGGCCTGCAACAGCCCTGAGGCAGTGAGAGTGGCAGAAGAGGCCCTGGAGCAGATCAACCAGGACCGGACAAATGGATACATCCTGTCCCTCAACAGACTGTATGACGTCTCTCACACCCCTGAAAAAGTGAGGGCGGACACACATGCACGCACGAAAACATGAAAAGGGTCCTGCGCCATCTTGCATCCTGAAAAATGCAACAATATTTGCAGAAAGAGATAAAACAGTGGATGCAACAGCAGCATGTTTGCAAAGTATAGAAAAAAAGTAAATGTAAGTGTGAGTAGAAGCATTAAGCATTAGCCCTGAACCTTGGTTACCCCCCCTGTGGCATCTATCTCAGTCACAAGCAGAAGCAAGCACATACTAACGACTGTGTGTGTGTGTATATGTGTGTGACTGTGTGTGGGTGTGTGTGTGATTGTGTGTGTGTGTGTGTTCGTGTGTGTGTGTGTGTGTGTGTGTGTGTGTGTGTGCTCCTCCAGGAGAAAGATAGGTTGCTCTACAAACTGACCATTGATGTCATGGAGACCGTGTGCCACATCACCAGCAGGAAACCATGGAAACAGTGTGAAATCAAAAATATTGGAAATATTCCAGTAAGTACCACATGGTGGTCTCTCTTCTGAGTGCTTTTTTTGTGGGCCACAATAGACTTCAGCTGATCCCAAAGCCACACTACAACATAATCTGCTTTTTGAATACCATGCAAAAATATGTTTTGTTCGATGTTTGCCAATGTTTCTTGTATTAGATCATTTCACAGATAAAAAAAAACAAACAAACCCAGAGACTGTGTGTTTGTGTCCTTCAGGTGTACGGAGAGTGCGAGGTATCTGCCTACCTTGACACTCAAGTCAAACTTCAAAACTACTCCTGTGTACTTCGTAGAGGTAGATACATGGAGTTGTTTCTTCTTTCTCTAAATGTGTTCTGTCCCAAAAATACTTCCATGAGGCAAGTAAACAATTTGGCTAGGTGAAGGAGAACACGCCTGGATAAAGTACCCGTCACTGTGGTGGGTTCAATCCTCAACATCCACTTTTGCCTCAGCTTCATCTCATTGACCTCAACCCTGTTGATCCTTGTGTTTAGTTTCTTCAAGGAGCGTTCTGGGCGTTTGCCCGGACTGTCCCACAGCTAGGGATTTGAACCATCCCGCTGTCAAGGAGACAGCCAATCTCTCTCTGCAGAAGTTCAATGAGGAGAGCCGTCTGGCCAACTACTTTACTCTGGAGAACATCACAAAAGCCAGTGCACAGGTTAAAAAAAATAATTAAGTAATCAACTAACCCGTGTGACACAATGTTAAATTTGGCACAGACCGATTTGGATGCTAAATGTGTAGCATATTTATCAGATTGATTATATTTGGTCATAATTATCTTAGTGAGGAAGTACAAGTTTACAAATCTTGACTGAATTACACCTAAAACCTTCCAACCATTTACCATTTTTATACTTCATAATTTAAGTAGTCCATAGGTGTTCAGCACATTACACTAGTGCGTGCACATGTCTATACATTATGTCTTTGTATACTTTGTGTCAGTGGGTGGTTGGTCCGTCCTACTTTGTGGATTTCACCATTGTGGAGACAGTGTGTTCAAAGGAAACAGATGCCAGTGAGCTGAGCAGCTGCCCACCTATGGACTGTCAGTTTGCTGTGAGTAACATGCACACAGGTGTATTGAGAGTATTTTAATACATTAGACTTTATATTTATATAGCGCCAAATCACAACAGAGATTATCTCAAGGCACTTTTTTAAATATAGCTCAATATTTTGGATTTGCAGAGGTTTGGATGTATTTATGTATTTTTATGATGACCTTTGAAGGGTGTACTTTTTATGTTGCATCTTGTTGCCTTATTTTTTTTATATATATCTATAGCACTTTATAAAGTTTCTTAAATGTAAGTGTTTTTGGAGTGGGCCTATGCCAAATCAAATTTTGGACCAAGGCTTTTGTACAAACTTAAGTGCCACCACTTTCCCAGGCTGTTAACTAAATATGGTGTCACCCATGTCCTCTATTGGTCATTACCTTTCTACCAGCCTGAGACAACAATTGGCTGAAAGTCACGTGACCATCTTTGTAGAAGTCCCATTGGCTGATATGTATGTGTTTGCATTTGATTGTTTGTTTTAAAATTGTCTCATACTAACCCAATTTAAATGTTGCTTGTAATGTGTTTTATGATGACCCAGATGAAGGCTACAAGCTGAAACGTTTCTGGTCTTATGATAAAGTTCTTCTGTTAACTGCAAGTGTTGCTGGAGTTTTCACCTCTGTAGACTTTTTCCTTTCCCCATGCACCTTGGAAGTCAGCGAAGTTGTGCCAGAAACCTCTACAAGATGCCAACAAGTTGTAAATCCATGCTCAACTGTACTTGATTTCTTCTTGCAGCATAGAGGCTTCTGTGTGGGCTCACACATGGAGCCTCATGATGAGTACATATCCAGACTCAAAGACAGCTCATTACAGAAAAAGAATTATGCAAACGTGAAGTGTGACATCTACGAACCTCAGGTACCTGCTTCGACTTCAGAGATGCCCCACACAATAGGACTTAACATATCTGATCCTCCAGATTTTAGTTAAAGTTATTCTATTAATCTATTTAACACATCTCTGACTTCCCAGTAGAAGCTGAAGGAGATAACCACACTGTCTCTTTCGCGTTTCTCTTTCTCTCTGTAGGCTGCTGTTGCGGAGGAGCAGGCCCACGCAAAGGCAGACAGCGAGCACACTGAGCATCAGCACCACAACCACACACACCTGCACCCCCATGAGCACGTGCACTCAGTCACACCCGGATCAGACCCCACTGTCTCCAAGCCGCGGGGTTCCCTGGGGACTGTGGTGGAGCAACCTGAATCTCCCAGATCTGCCCCAACAGCAAGCTCTTGCCCCGGGCCGAACAGGCACAATCTGGGCATAAACCACTTCAATCAGTGACTGGCTGGACGCAGGGCTGCATCTTTCACAGAAGACAAGAAAGTGTTACCTAGAAGTAACAACATTAATCCTTCTAAATAATTAGATTACATTGATTGTTTAATAAAACATTTTCAAAGCTGGAAGTTGTATTATTTCCTCACAACATGGGAATAGTTGTCTCAGTTTTGTTAGAGGGGGGTGATGGCCCCCAGACTTTGAAAACCCCTTAATGGTTACACCACTGGTTTATGTCTTTTTTTTTTTGAGTCCTAAATGATGGGTATTGTTAATACAAAAAAAGGGTTGGCGGGGGCGTCGCGTAGCACAGTGGGTTACGCAGGTGCCCCATATATAGAGGCTACAGTCCTCGCTGCAGCTGGCCACCAGCTCGACTCCCGCTTCGGACGGCCCTTTCCTGCGTGTCATTCCCCCTCTCTCTGCCTCCCCATTTCCTGTCTCTCTACTGTCCTGTCCATTAAAGGCACAAAAATCCCCAAAAAATAATAAAAAAAAATGTGAATGTGAATATAGAAGGGAAGAATCAAGCTTGAACCCTCATAAATCAGTGATCCCCAAATGTATAAGAGAACAATCAAACATCTCAAACAACAGAAATAGAACAGAAAACATAACACTCGTATCACAATCCTTGTTAAGGCCTTTAGGCTTAAGTGTATCTTAAGTGTAAATCCAGTAGAGCTCCCTTTGACACATCTTTCTCTCTGTATCTCCAATGTGTTCACTGCCCTGGAATCATAGAGAGGAGATAAGGAGCAGAAATTCATTGAAATGGCGGCCAACATGATATTTCACTTTGTTGCGTCTAATGGAGCTCTTGTGCTCACTCACAGGAAAACTTTTGTCCAATCTTGGATGTATAACAGAAGTTTTATATTGTTGTCAAATTAATGCAATTGGTCACTGCATCTTCTTTATGCAAAAAAAATTTAATAAGCATACTCCTGTGATCTCACCTTACATAAGCTACATTATTGTACATTGTACTTTTCGGAGATTTTTTTCTGGCTGACATACAGTTCTTAACTGGAAATTACAAAATGTGTCATTATTGTGAAAGTATGTTTTTTTTTTTTTGCAACTAACCCCGATTGCAGCTGTGAGTTGTGTGTGGGTTGTGGCAACAGAACAAAGATAAGAGCTTTTTGCTGAGTGTGTAAAGCTAATGTTAGAAGAGTGGGTGAGGAGTTCTTGTTTGCAGTGTGACAGGAACAAAAAGTTAACCACTATTTCTTCCTCTAAGGTCCTATTTGTCTAATTAGCAGGATCTCATGATATACAGCATATACAGTTTTTTTTGGTAAATATATCACATAAAAATTTGCCGCAATATTCCAGGATTGGTTTGAACAGCCATGTTTGTAACATATTATCCTATTGCAACCAAATGGAGTTGAAACTGTCTTCATACTAGTCTATGAAATGTATTGGAATTTCACCCTTAGCAGTTGCTACAGCAACAAGATTTATGGTAATAACTCAGTGGTCATGAGTGTAATGCGGCACTCACACCCTAAGCGACATTCGCTCATCAATGTGAATTATGTGTGGGGTTAAAAAAAGCTTGGTGGCAGTGACCACGCTCAGGGTTAGCGGTGAGCTGCTGTGGTTCAAAAGAACTAGCTAGCGTGGTCAATATAAGTTCAGAAGCTAAGATAGCTTCCTCTATATTTTGGGCTGTTTATCCTCTCAAAGGTCAGCAGTGTAAACACAACTTGCTATTTTCAAAGTTCACCAAAGCTGAACCTAAGCTGAATCCTTGGACCCTTTGGAATGAACAGAATTTCAGTTTTAAATACAGGTGCAGCCCTAATATTTTAGAAATTTAAATCAGCACAGTTGCCTTATACTATGGGAATCCTGATGCTGATCTGGTTAAAGATGCAGATTAAAACTTTTTATACCACTAAAATAATAAGAGGCTAATGAAAGTTCAGACCTGATGACAAGGCAGACAGTATTCAATGCTCTGCATCTCTTTAAATAGAATTGGAAGAAGAAAAGATGCAGTGTTAGCTGTTGGGATGGGATCAGGAAAATGCCTGTTAAAACAGATATTTTGATTTCATTTTATTTTGGTGTACTTCAGTTAGCTAACAGCCACTTCTGTAATAATAATGTATTGGCTAGAAAATCCATCTGAAGATTGTTTTCATGGCGTTTTGTTTGATGACATTAACGATAGTGAGATCAGTTAAAGGAAATACAGGGAGCTGGTTGTGGAGGTTGAAGACAAGTACATTCAATCCACACAAAATGGATCACCTTGGTCTTGATCAACACAGATGACAAAGGGTACGAGTATTTGTGGTATCATTTATTATGTTGTTCAGCCAAGCCCAGATAATATACAAACACAGAAAAGCTTTTCTGTCTTAATTGTACAGTGACAGTGACAATGTGAAGGTTGGAAGGTGGTTCCTCTGTGTGAATATGGGCAGACTGTGGGCAGTTGTTTTAGTACTACACAGAGAAAATGAGGAAAAAACAGGTTGATGTAGTTTTTAATGTACTTAGCCCCTATGACATGGTCAGGTTACATGTTATGTGCTTGAATAAATCACTATTTTGACCAAGAACGACCCTGAGAAGCAGTGTAGGTGTGTGACACTGTCTATGGATGTGTCACATGTAAAATAGGGTTTTCTTGTCTCTACTACACTAGTCTGTGTCTATGGGTGAGTTTCTAATCAGTTTCTACTCTACGGGCCTCCTTATGCAGCTGGCTTGAACATGGGGTCCTCAGCGAAGAGTTTCTCCACCAGGGTCTCTCCTGCTGCTGGAGGGGCGCACTGGGCTGAGACTGAGGTGGGGAAGGCGACGATGGCGGGCTCCATCTCTCCTGGGATCTGGGGGTCGGGCTTGAGGGGCAGGACGACTCCAACCTCACCGACGGGCTCATCGGGGAAGGAAGGCAGGGTCGTGGGCTTGTCCATGGCGGGCAGCATCCTCACTGTGCCCTCTGGGTGGTCGTGGGCGCCGGTCTCATGGTCGTGGTCGTGGTGATGGTGGTGGTGCTCGTGCTCGTGCAGGTGAGTGTGCTTGTGGTCGTGGTCTAGGGCGATCTCGTGGTCGTGCTCGTGGGTGTGCACGCCGTCGGCATGCTTGTAATCGTGGTGGTGGTTGGGTGAGTCGCCGCTGTGGTTGTGAGCTTTGGCGTGATGAGTGTGCACGTGATCATGGCCGTGACCGTGGTCGTGGGAGTGATCGTGGGCGTGCCTGTGGGCGCTGCCCGCATCGTGGTCGTGAGTGTGGTGGTGGTCGCTGTCTTCAGCGTGCTTCTGGGTTTTGTCGTGGTGAGAGTGGCTCTTGGTGTGGTCGTGGATGTGGTCGTGTGTGTGTGTCTGGTCGGCGGTGTGTGCTTGTTCATGGTCGCCGCTAAGTGTGTGTGTGTTGGTGTGGCTGTGGTCGGTCTCTCCGCCCAGCAGGTGCAGTGTCTTCTCTCTCTCAGCAGCCTGGAGAACACAGACAGGTGACATTAGTGATGAATGATAATTGGACTGAAGACGTGTAACCTTCACCACACCCACGGTTTTCAGCAAAGTCCAAATCAAGTCATGTCTGGGGTCTTATATTTGTGAGTTTGGCCATTGTTTGTACAGAATATGATAACACTGTTGACGCAACCTGGACACCAACAATACAACCTGTGATCATTTCTGCTGTAAAGTTGGACATTTAGACATGGGAGTCTATGGGGATTGACTCACTGTTGGAGCCAGACTCTAGTGGTCATTTGAATAACTGCAGGTTTTAGCACTTCTGTGCTGGCCTCATTTTTCAGCTGCTGCTTGAGTTACACACATTCATACCTGGAAGCTGCACAGTACAACGACAGTCTGACCTGCTGGCCACTGAGCAGCTCAACTGGTGCAGTTGGGGTCAAGGGTCTCGCTCAAGAGCACCACAGTGGTGTTGACAAAGGAGGGCCAAGGGTTTTTTTCCCCCCTTTTCCCATTCAGATTTAACCCTGCTGGTCTTCTTCTCTAACCCATGGGCCACAATTGCCCTCAATTACTTTGGTGTCCTCTTTTTTTTTGTTAAGACTACTGCTCTGTCTACAGCTCTGAATGAGATTTGATTATTCGATTTGATTATAATGGAAATAATTTGTGTTTGCTTTTTCCTTTTATCTCCTTTTAAGTCAGTGCGACAGTGTCGGCTCTGTGAGTCTTACCTCAGGCTCGTAGATCTCACACTCTACACTGAAACTGCTGTCACCAGAGGGAGTGTGGTAATGGGATCCCTTACAGAAGCCTTTGTGCTGAGGAGAGAATGGGAAAAAACAATAAGAAAGAAGACAGAGCAGAGGAATGGTCACGCCGGTGAAATTACCAGAATGTAATAGTTAAGCAAACTAATTTTAAAGAAATTCTCTGATACTTGATATAAATCCAAAAATTACTGGTCTAGAGCTTCACTTAAAAGCAGAAAGTCGTACTAAAAAATGGTCTTTAAATGGTATTGTTTTACTCAGTGGATTCCCATGTCTCTTTTCAATTTGCAAAACTTTGCAAAAATTAAAATGATCCATTTGATCAAGATAAGAATGTGAAATAATTTGACTCACAGCGAACTCGCAGTCCATGAGGGGGCACTTATCGGCCGTCACTTTTTCAGTGGTCTTGGTGCAGGTGGTCTCCTGGATGGTGAACTCTGCATTGTAATACATGCCAATGGCCATCTGGAAGCACACACAGAGAAAGACAGGAAACCTTTAACAAAGGAACAGGTGTAACAATATAACAATATGACATCTTTGGTCAGGAGTTGCCCAGGCAGTGAGTTAGAGAGCTTCAGACCAGTGGACGATTTGATGATAATTTGATTGTGGAAACTTCAATTAAATTAAACTTAAATTAGAATCGATAACATGACATAACATGACATAAATCTAAAATGATTGCAGGAACAAACTATTTTTTTGATACTTTGCCATTTAATGTGTGGACATGTTGCATTTCACCAACTCCTGTAACAAGTTCTTCAATGTTTGTGGGACACAGAGTGGAGGATACGGTATGTAATGTGATATCTTACTCCAGCGGAAGCGCGGGTGACATTGAGCAGAGCGAAATGATTGGCCAGCCCGCTCTCACTGTTGAACTTTTCCAGTGAGGAAGTCACAGTCTTCTGAACCTCAGCGTCGTCCAGGGCCATTAGAGATGGACAGTCGGGACAGGAGATCCTAGCTGCAGGAGCTTAGCAGAGAGAAAAGCAGTTTTGAATGTCCACATATCACAAGATTTGGAGGAAGGCAATATTTATTTAAAATAAGAGAACTCTGCTTTATATTTTCTTATTTTCAAACCATGTGTCAAACTGAGCTGAATAGATGTGAAACTTTGACTCCAGTGGCAGATTTCTTCCTGCTAGATGTCTTATTTAGACAATGCATTTCATCTGAATTAAAAAAAAACACACTAACTTCTTGTATTTGCTTTTATAATTGGTATTTGTTTTTTCGTTTTTTTACCTGGTCTGACCAGACAGCTGTATTTGTAGAGACGCACCACTCTGTTCACCTTGCTGATGTAGATGGCAGCTTTGCACTGTCCATATACCTGTAAAGAAAAAGTACAATAATTGCACACACAAAATTTTTTGTCTGAAACAAAAAAAGATTTGACTTATATTTAGATTTTGAAAATGTTACAGTCGACCAACATGTCTTATAGTACTAAAATTCTTTGGTTTGTTCTTCTTCTGACTAAAGAACTGCTCTTTATGAAAAAGCAGAAAAGTTTAAAGCTTATGATGTTCATACAGGAAGACATGTTGATTTCTTTTTAATTTTTTTTAACTTTACTAGAATATTGTATGTTGTATGCAAAAGTGTGTGTACGTATATTATCTAACCGGTGTGTTGTGGTCGGGTCGAATCTCGCAGGACTTCCAGTCCTTCCTGCTGAGAACGCTGCAGTTGGTCTCAACAACATCCAGAGTCAAGTAGAAGACCACGCCGTTCTCTCCCTGTGACACACACACACACACACACACACACACACACACACACACACACACACACACAGAGAATGTAAACGTTACACATTAATGGAGCAGTAATCACAGTCAGTAAAATCCTATAGTAAGTGATATTCCACTGAGGTAAATGTGTGATAGTTCAAATGATGAAGCCATAAGTACTGACATTTCCATGACAACCGTTACCCTTCCAATAATCCTTGGTATCTCCTGATCTTTCACACAATCAGCATGAATCATCTGACACAATATTAATAACATCCATAGTAATTACAATCTTAATGAACTTATAACGAATTTTGCAGCTAAGATATAACTCACACACTCTTGTCATCTGAGTCTCTCAAAGTCAGAGTTTTATGTTCCTGTCATGGCGTTACAAATCCCTGTGATTTGTGATTGAAGAAAAACTAGCCCTTTTAAGCAACCTGGATCTTTTGGCCTTCATACTTAGTTGTTATGATATATATATATACATATTATATATTATCTGTCAGCTTAATTGGTAAATGGTAAATGTACTACACTTACATGGCGCTTTTCTAGTCTTGTCAACTATATACACGCCACATTCACCCACTCACTCACACATTCATACGTCACACCCGCACACAGCCATCAGGGGCTTGTTTCTGATGCTGTTGCAATAAATATAAAGTGGTTTGACTGATGTGGGCTCTCCCCCAGAATGTAAAAATCAGCAGCCTGACGACCAAACTGAATTTTTTAACTTCAGTCATTCATTCTTCATTTAGTTTGAATGACAGAAAAAAACTGGAGGTGAGGGCGGTGATTCTGGTCTGGATCTAAACTACTAAACTCTACTAAGCAGCCCTGATCTACTCCATAGGGGAAACAATATTGCATTTAAGAGTATTACATGAGTTGGTTAGTGGTCAGTGTCATGGTGGTGCTCACTGGACTCACATGTTGTGCCGTGTGCACGTTGGACAGACGGTGCAGTCCGAAGATGTAGCCTTCCTGCCGGTCCTGGTTGATCTTGGTGAGAGCCTCTCCAGCAGCACCCAGAGCTGCCGCGTCTTCACATGACCCCTGCTGCAAGCCGTCCGCCTCCACCGGTGCGCCGTGTACGTGCACGCACCCCAACGCCAACAACAGCGACAACAGCACACAATGCTTAATGGTAAAGGCCTTTCTCTCTCTCTCTCTCTCTCGAACACACACAGGCTGAGTGGAGGAGGATACCCTAACAGGGATGGGGTGACCTTTTATATCTTGCTACTGTTAGCACACCCACTCTCTCTCTTTCTCCCTCTCTCTCTCTTACTCGCACACAAACACACGCACACACACACACACACACACACACACACGCACGCACGCACGCACACACGCACACACACGCACACAGAAAATCACTGCCCTCTCATGTCAGCTAAGGTAAATATAACCATTGATCCCCCACCCCCTTTCAAAACACAGGGTCCTATTCAGGAATGCTGCATCTGTTGATCTGCCAGCCAATCAGCTACTGTTACAGACTTGCACAATGGAGCCTATCAGGTGGGAGATAATCTGATTTGCAGTCATACTCTCTTCTTTGGGATCAATAGGGACAGGGTTGGAAATCACTTGATCCACTCTCGGCACTGACATCAGGGAACCAGCTTTGCAAAAAAAAAAAAAAAAAAAAAAAAAAAAAAAGACAAAAAACATGACTAATACAATAGTACATACATACAATACAATTTAATCAAACTATCAGGTATCAGGTCAAACACTGTCGTCATTAAAGTGAACTCACACCACATGATTATAATCCAGTAAAGCAGAGAGGATTGTAACGGCACTGACCTCAGACTTTCCACTGATTCAGTGAATTTCTGTGAGTTTAAAGGTGACAGGAAACGCTTAACCCATCACTATAAATCACCCTTTATTCCATATCAAAAATAATAATAATGATAAGCTTTATTTACATAGCACCTCATGATAAAATTGAAGACGAACAATAAAAATAAATGATAAAAAAAAAAACAGATTTAAAAACAGTTTAAAGGTTTTACAACATTGGGAAGGAAATATAAGAGATATAAGAGTAAAACAGTCTCAAATGTTTAAATTAATTGGTAGAATAAGAAACAGGACAATGACTTAGTGTAAGAATATATTTCGGACAAGAGAAGTAAATTCAGACAAGTCCCCCAAGCCCCAAGGAAACAACCTATAAAAATGTCTTTATGAGGGATTTAAAAGAGGCTACAGAGCTCGTCAGCATAATCTCAGCAGGGATGCTGTTCCAAAGACTGGGGGTCTGAACAGAGAAGTCCCTATCACCCTTGGTCTTAAGCTGAGAAGACATCAACTAATATTGGAGAAGAGGTAAAGAGTAGGTGGCTTATCAGTATTTTAAATACTTGAAGGTCGTCATTTCTGGACATTACTTTAGACTGTCTGTTGGTGGTGTAGAGGTGGCATATTACACTTCAGCACATTCCTGAACTTTTACCCAAATTCACTTCTGAAGTCTTTGGTTCTCCCCCATCAACATCTGTACTGAAGGGGGGAGAGATGCAATTTTTTTTGCAATGGGTGCTGAAAATCTAATAGTGCATCTCGTTGACCTTTGTCATAACAAAATAAACAGTCCATGGAACCACCAGGATATATCGACGTATCTTGTGCAGCTGCTGTGTTGCACAACTATTAGGTACACTTACATAAGAATTGTTGGGACATGACTGCTTATACAGACCACTCTGAATGAAGTGAGCACAGATTCTCCAGCAGGACAAAAAGGAGTCATGATGGAGGTTGTATTGTAGTAGAAATGCAGATTATACAGTATGATGTGAACGTCTTCATCATGAACAACTGGAGGATAGCACAAAAAGGACATGTTTTCTCATGTTAGCTAATTAATAAAATGCATAAAAAAAAGCTTAAGTTAAGTTTAACCAACTAAAACAAGCAAAATGTAAGTTATGTGCAGACATTTGCTCCTGAAATTCCTTCCAAACCACAGGTTAAAATGTCAGCGGGAACTTTATTGCAGTTTTTGCTGATTTGTTTCAGAGAAAAACAAAAATGACTCGGTTCTAATTTGAGCTGCAAGCAGAAATACACTTGAAAGTATTTGAGCTCATGCAAGGAAATTTACAAATTCAAATGAAAGTAAGTCTTCATGTATAGTGAGAGACGATATTGTGAAATGAATTGAATTCAGTGGAGATTAAGGCTGACTTACAGAATCTTGACAGGTATTTCAGTTTCTCAACATGTTGAATTCATGGTGGGAAAATATATTTGTCATCTTTGTTACACTGGTGAATGGTGTTGCAGAATATGGTGTTGTGTGTTTTTATTTGTGGGACTCTGATTCAGTGAAATTGGGCAGTTATGACTGCTGGAAGTCTATATATATATGCTGGAAGTCACTATATATATATGCTGGAAGTCTATATATATATGCTGTAAGTCACTATATATATATATATGCTGGAAGTCAACAAAAACGTCAGATTAAAGAAGAGGGCATTGTGGGAACTGGATCCAAGAGTTAAATTAAATGTTCTTGTTTCAAGGAATAAGAGAATCCATATGTCTATGTGCTGTTAACATGGCACGGCTGCTCCTTATAATGCAAGCACAGAACACACAGTCACAACTTGTGCACAGACTTTGCAAAAAGGCAAAGGTGAAAATGTAAAAAAGGGGGCACCACCACCCTGCACGGGTTTGGGTTGTGTGTGGGGATTTGGTCCACAGTGAAATATCTCAACCTGTAATGAAAAGCAACAAAGTACATTTACAAAAAACTTGTATTGTCCTGGTTAAATATAGGTTTTAAAAGAATAAAGAACATTTTGGGACACAGAGCAACAGGGACAGAATTGACTGCTGGTCTATTAAAATGATAAAAGTAAAGTAAAGATGGCTTTTTAGAAAACATACAGCTTGGACATTGTCTGCACATGTATGTAGAGTAAACAGAGGAATAACAGTGTACATATGATCATGACAATCTATGACAAGGACATAAAGATAAGGTTGAACATTAGCCAGTTCCGAGAAATACTGTGTGAGTTCTCTCAGTGTACCTGGTCTTCTATTAGACACAAGGGGGTGCTACAGTATAACGCAATGTCACACACTTGGTTTAACTCACATACAGAGGTACTAATATGTTGTTAACAAGTCTGAGGCAACGCTTCAGTAGATGCTGAGGATGCCTTATTGGTTCATGATAAATAAATTCTGAACAACATGTAAATATACACAGATGACACATGATCACATGTAAAAGGCTTCACCTCACACATCCAGAACATCCACGACAGAACAGAGACAGATTTCTCACTTCACTGATCAGCTGATTGATCAACAGTGATTCATATCAGAGGGCAGTGACCAGAGCAAGAGAAAAAGAATCAGCTGAAGGGAAGATGAGGCTCTTGAGAGTCGTGACAGAGATACAGTTTATCTGATCTCACTTTCAGGTCCCGCTGCTCACGGGGGAATATGTAAAAAAAAAAATAAAAAATAAAAAACAGTTCAGAGTGTGTGTCAGACCTGGACAGTCTCACTGCATATGGTGTATGACATAATCCATTTGGATTTCAGACACTGCCCCCCCCCCACCCCCCCCCCGCCCCCGCCCCATGTGAAGAAAGACCCCATAGGTCGACTGTCCCAGCAGGAAGTCAGGTGACGTCGTATACAGAGTCTGTGTTAGGAGGTGGTGGACGGGTCGACGAAACACAGGCCTGTCACGCAGGAGTGAATTCATGTTTTTGCGTTACTGTTCTGCACCCTCCTGTTTTTGATATAAAAGGACTTACAACTGTACTTAAATGTCATAATTGACTTTTGAAACATATTGGTCTTTGTCTAACAAGCACAAACTTCCCCCCTGTTAAAAATTCTTCATTTACATAGAAATGACATATTATGTAATGTACTTCACACAGCTGCAAACAGCTCTATCCTTCATCTCAGGAAATACTAATTTGTTTAATAAAATCAAAGCAAACAAGCATCATAAACTGTAATTTCATGAAGACATTATTGTATTATTCTATCACAAAAGGCAACAACATACTTAAAATACTAGTCAACTGACAATTGGCTTAATACAGTTCTCTGTGTAAGTGATCGTACATAATGAGGTGTCCTATTTACAGCCATTATTTTCTATATCAGGCCACGGCAAAGCACATGTTACATTCATGTGATGCATTCAATGAAATAAAGTTGTGAAGTAATATTGAATTTGTCTGCAGTCATCTTATTTCACCAGTGACTTAATTAGAGCGAAGCATCCGCGTTGTACAATTGAATATACTTATGCACTGACTAACAAGCAGCCCTATAGAGGAGTATTTCCCATGCTTATCTTCAATGTCATATTCATAATGTGAAATAAAAATTTAAGTGGATAATAAGAGCTTTAGGTGGGTTTATGTCTGATGAACTGAGCTGTACATGAGATTACAGTTGCTGAAGTTTCCCATTGCTGCTCTGTGCTGACCCTCTGGGATCAAATGTTCACTGCACTGGTGGGCCAGTCCTCCCTCAAGGATGTACAGCACAGGTCACTGACTGCTCTATATGCTATGAACCATCCCTGACACACACACACACACACTCACACACACACACACACACACACACACACACACACACACACACACACACACACACACACACACATGCAAATCTCTTATGGGTGTTACATAAGATGTTGTTCTTGGGGAAAAGTTAGTATGGTAATCTACATTTAACTAGTAAGGATTAACCTTTTGAACTCAGCATAATGTATACTCAATAAAGCTGTCAATAATTAAAAAAAATTCATTGTATCTTTAAATTTCCAACTTTTCATGAACCATGAACAACTTTCTTTTAGGTTATTGTTAGTTTTTTCTGTGTTGTTCAGTCTCATAGATATTATCAACCAGGTTTTTGGTGGCAGGCAGCTGTTAAATACGTAGCAGATAAACAGCCTGGGGCCAGGTGCACAGTACACCTTAAGTTAACATTTTCCTTAAAGTCTGAGTTAAGGTTTCTTTAAAATGACTGTGTTGATTTACCTCTAAAGGACATAGCTGCTACACCACCAGTCGGATTTTAATGAACCTTGCAAGGAGAGAACAGTACATGTTGTTACTGACCAGTCAGAGAGTTCCTGAATAATTCATGGGGGATGATCAAATTTAGATTTAAAAGCAGATAAACCAGTTTTTCCATCCTTCTATTGCCTTGTTTATACTTGGATCAGGTGTGTGCATTTTGACTCTGGAAGCCTGATCATTCGTGTTAAGTGTACTGTTTATGAATTCATGCTGATACTGAATTATTATGTAAGGAAACAGATTTTCAAAAGGCTATTGCCTACAGCGCAGAGCAAGGATACTCAGTCCAAAAAAAAAAACAAAAAAACAACAACAGTGGCTCAATTGTGCAAATTAGAAAAGCTTAACTTTAACTAACAAACTTTAATTTGTTTTTCAAGCACAGTGAACCTTTTTTTAAAAGTGTGAACGCAAATGAATCTACACTGTTGTCTGAAATGCCCTCGTCCTTGAGTGAGGTTGAACAACAGTTTAAAGGAAAATGGCCTGAAGTAGCATTTTCCATGACAAACACATGGAGACGACATCACTGACTGCAGCCTAATGCCCCAAATTACACACCTCATGACCGGCTAATGGAGGACCTGGTGTGACTATTTCATCGGCAGTGAAAGGACAGACGCCACACACACACACACACACACACACAAACTCTCTGACATGCGCATATGCATGATCACACACATAGCTACAAAGTAGATTTGCACATTAAAAAACATTTCAAAAACAGCTTTTGGAATTCCCATAAGATGATTCACAGATATGAACTAATACTAGACAGAAATACACAATACATCATGCACACGGATGCATGGAAAACTGATGAATTTAAACAATCAAAATTTACTGGTTTGTACACTTGAATTATGGGTAAGTGCAACCCAACTAGAAGTTAAAGATGATGCCACACACATATACATATGAGCACTTTATTAGAAACATGTATACACCTGCTTATTCATACAATTTACCAATCAGCCAATCATGTGGCAGCAGTGCAAAGTGTAAAATCATGCATATAGAGGTCAGGAGCTTCAGTTAATGTTGTTGTTAATGTCAGACTGGGGGAAAATGTGATCTCATTGACTTTGTTGGTGTCAGACGGGCTGGGATTTTAACACACAACCATCTCTAGAGTTTTTACTCAGAACGGTGTGTCTGGACAGACTGGTTGGAGATGACTGAAAGGTTACAGTAACTCAGATACCCACTCTTTACAATTGTAGTGAACAGAAAAACATCTAAGAACACACAATATGTCGAAACCTTGAGGTGGATGGACTAGAACAGCAGAAGACCAGGTCAAGTTGTGTCACCTGTCACCAAGAACTGAAACCTGAGGCTGCAGCGGACACAGACTCACCAACACTGGACAGTTGAAGACTGGAAAAGCGTAGCCTGGTCTGATGGATCTGGATTTCTGCTGAGGCAGCAGATGGTAGGGTCAGAGTTTGAATCCAGCTTGATGTGATGAATGATGTGATGCAGTCATGTCAACATGGAGCAGAAACAGAGGAAGGCAGAGGAAAGTTTTCAACATCTTGTGGAATCCATGTCACAAAGAACCTGATGCTGTTTGGAGAGCAAAGGGAAGAACTACCCGATGTTAGTAAGGTGTTCCTAATAAAGTGCTCTGTGAGTGTATGTTTTCTGTGTTTGTAGCATGAAGATGCCACAACTGCATTTCATTGTGCAATATTGTATTTATATTGTGATATATAACATCATCATCATCATCATCGTCACATCCACAATGCATCATGAGTTGTTTATTTTCCCTCAGGAACCCTGGTGATATTTACCACTGATATATTGCGCTGGGAAGCAGAAATACAAGGTCTGACAGGTTGTCCACTGATATTAAAACAAGTCTGATGCGTAATAAACCACACGCACTCTGACATTATCACGATACGCAGAGCTTCCCCTTTTTTCTCTCTGTCACAGGAGACTCTGGCGTTTTGTTATTACACAGCCACATCCTCCAGTACAGACCCTGCGGCCTGCGGCTGTGACACGGCTGTCTGCTGGTCATATTACTGCACCCGAAAACACTTACAGGCTGTCTGCAGAGCCACAGTTTTAAAGTTTGTCTCCAGAGGGGCCCATTGTCAATCTGTCTCTGATTCTAATAGTCAGTGTTTATATGATATAACCACACATGTAAGAAAGATGGTGTGTGTGTGTGTGTGTGTTTACACACACCACATTATCCAGCAGCAACTGCTTTATGAACCATTAAATTGTTACCATTAGGTCAAGTACGCCGACTTGCAATTATCACCAGCAGGGCTTGATTCATGCAGTGTAATAAATGTAGCAATGACCTCATCATCATGGCAGGTTTCACATCACTAACACAAATGACTTGTGCAGCAGTACATGTGTGTGTGTTATGTTGGATCAACAGTCCTTCTGAAAGCACTTTTCTAACTTTAAATTGGCTTCCTCAAGTGGTAATTTTGATATTTCAATTACGGATGAAGAGAGAGTTGTAGTGAATGGGGGACAACAAACATGAGGAGCCCAAAGGAGCCAATTCTGTGCTGAAGTGTGTCTTAGTTAAACACAGACAAACAGAGTTTTGGTGTCAAGTGCAGGCCAGCAAGGTGTCATTACTGAAGAGGGATTATTTCATCAAAGATACAGGAACTCTTAGTTTATTTCTTTTATTTGCAAACCAGGTTTAGTGAACATGTTGAACATTACAAAGCAAGGGAAGAACTGACACAAGGCAATTCCAAGTTCTTTACAGAGGCATGGAAATACATTAAAAATAGAAATATAAGATGACATTAAAATTACATTTAAAAACAATAAAAACAAATAGGAATAAATAGAAATAAAAATATTTAGAGACATAAGATCAGGTACACCATTTTAAAAGGGATGCTGTAGTGATTAAAGACATGAACAACAAGTAAATGCAGAAGATTATAAGATGAAAAAAGTTATGTATGTGATTTATTGGTAAACTGCAGCAAATATTGATGTTTTAAGCCCTGATTTGATCTCAGGTATTCAGGAAGCTTGTTCCACAGGTGGGGAGAAGATCAACTAAAATCTGCTTCACCTTTCTTGGTTCTGGGAACACTGAGTAAACCTGTCCCACATGACCTGAGGGGTCTGGATGCTTCGTATTGTACAAGTAGATCAAAGATGTAATTAGGCCCAAGACCATTATTAGACAAGTAGTAGGATTTTAAAATCTATCCTTTGACGCACAAAAAGCAATATTTCCTGTGAGATTTTGCATATGTGACAAAGTGAGTTCTGTATATGTGATTTTTAAAGTTGACGGAGATATAAAACAGCTGTGACATGACATGAGTTCACCATGAAATTTGAAATTTAAAAGCATCAAGCCGAGGTCTTGTGTACACGTGTCTATCAGTGTTACGTCGTTTGCCATAGGATCAGTGAGGCTCCCACTGAGCCAGGTATTCATGACTTCAAGACAAGGGGACAAAACACTCTGCACAGCACTTCATCTCTCCCCACGTGAAAAAGCTCCACATGCAAGCAATCCCACAGCAAACTCACTCACTCACTCACTCACTCACTCAGCACCAAACATGACCCTGATTCATGCATGCACGAACACACACAATTCAGTGACTCATCCATCATCACCCTGTCCCCACGTTTGATCAAAGCATGGCCACCCAACGACAGCGATCCTGATAGGTATCTGAACCTGCATGCTGATCCACACGTAGCCTCATCACAGCTCGTTGTGGACTGACTTAACTGACCAGGACTATAAACAATCACCTCAGTAGCCTTCTCTCTTCCCTCTGCACCAGCACCGTTAAGTTCTGTGTCACGGGTCATTTAGCCGAAGCTGGAAAAGTTTTCCTCTTTGTTTGGGTTTGACATGCTAATGGCCACAGCTCAGAGCGTATGATAAAAGCTGTCGTTACGGTAATCCTTGAGTAACCCTTTATTATTGGAGCCAGCTGGTGTTCAATAAACTGTCATGCCAGACAAACTCTTCAAAGTTACCATATGTGATGTTTTCTTAGAAATGTTCTTGTCCTGTCTGTGTCCTCATGTGGAGCCAGAATGGTTTGAGAATGACTCTGTGTTGACTTGAAAAATTTTACCTGTACTTGCAGAAGTTGCACCGCTGCAGTAGTTTAATGAAAACAACTACATTTACTGCTAGTAAACAAGAGAGCATGGAACTGAGAAATAAACTGCAGTTAGCATGTAGTGATAGAGAGTCCGAAGAAACAGCATCACCTAAATTCAAACACCACAACTTTCACAGCTTGGTGACCAACCAAGTTTCAGACATTAAAGGAGCTATTTGTAAGTTTTGCTATTTCTACATAGCCAACATTAGCATTAACAGCTGTTTACTAACCAAGAGCTTCAGCCATTGCTGCGTTTACAAGATAAGAGGTAATAATCAAGTGGCAACTTCTGAGGCTGAAAAACGAAGCCTCGGAACCTTGGAAGTACCAAAAACTGCAGTTCCTCTAATGGCCACTTGAGTCTCTCCTCCAAAAGCGAGTCAATCCCCAGAGACTGACTGGTACTCAAGTACAAAAAAATGGTTTTCAGTCTAATTTCCTCCTTCATGTCAACTGTATGGGTGGGGTGAATTGTTATATAACTCACTCGTTTAGATTTTATTAAGGCTTAAAGTTCTGCATAAATGAGGGTGTGCCACTTTGAGTGACAGGGTGAGCATATGCTTCAAAACTGCTCTTCAGACATCTATGGGTGACATCACGGGGGCTACGTCTACATCTTTATTTACACTCTTTGGTTATAATAAATCGTTAACCTTTTAATTTACAGGCTGTTAATTATGTAGTAATTACATATTAATTATGTAGTAATGTGAAGAAATTACCAAGAAATAACAGTCACGTAAAGTCAGAATAATGCCGCCAAGTTGTAGTAGTATAATTACTGGGAATTACTGTAAATATGTTAGGTAATTATGGAGTAAATTGAAGCAGAATAAAGAGGGTTGGTCGGTCATTATATGGGAATTGTTATAGTAAGTAGTATAGCCCACATACACAGTAAGACAGGAGGATCATTTCTGTACCAGCTATTGTTAATATTGAATGCATTAATATCCCTTTTTACATTGTAAAGAGGTGATACTAAGTCTCATATTTTAACAGTCAGCGTGTCAAAAATGTTTTGGAGCCAAAATAAACACAGCAGCCAGTGTCCTCCACTTAGCCAATGACTTTCAGTGTAATGAACTTAATATATTTGTAATTTCCACAGTTTTGCCTTTCAATAAGCAAAGATGAGTGGTAGCCACTGCAACAGCTGTGAACGGTAGATGTGGCGACTGCTGGAAATGTCAGCGTAGTTAACCCATAATGGGAAAGTGACAAGACAGTCTGACTGAGCCGGGGATAACTGGTTAGCATGCTACCTTCAGAACAAGAAAAGAAGTGATAGAAATAGAAGCTAAACAATAGGGTTGCTTTCCCCCTCTGGAGACAGTGAGTAAAGGAATGAAGTTTGATGCTGAACTCACAACATTTCTTCTATAAACAGCTGTTAATGCTAACGTTAGCTATGTAGCAATAGCAAAACTTACAAATAGCTCCTTTAAATGACTTTGTATAATTATCAAAAATAAAAATCCCTGAATAAATGAACAGCATTATGAGCTCTTATATTGGTAATTTATATTCCCAATATTATTAGTCCAACACAGAAGAACATTTTGTTTTAATTTTCAAGGTAACTTTCTCCTGACTCTTCATCCAGTGCCACCAAGTCAAAGTTTTCACTTATCATGCAAAACTAATAATTTACTAGTATGGCACATAAAGAAGTTGCCTTTATGGGCCGGGAGAACATTTTTCTTCTCCCATGAACACATTCTCTGTTTCTCATCCAAACAGAGGGTAAAGGTGTTGCATGGGAAAATTTATTGACCATGTTGTCATGGGAGAGGTGTCACCCTGAGGTAATGAGGGTATGACGAAATACATTCTGCTCTGCTGCACCTATCTTGTGAGTCATGAACGGGAGGACAACTTGTGAATGGATCTTCTTGTTAATAATTCCAGTTCAGGTTAAGGATGGGATATACACTGCTTATATGACCATGTCCTACTCTTACGTTTGACCATAAACAGGATATTTTGATTGTTCAGGTAATGCAGACCCACATATGAACTGGGATGTATGCCAGCCATTGCTTTCAGGTCTCTCAAGATTATTATCAGTAGTATGTGATTGTAAAAGAAGCACACGTCAAAAAGCCATAACGATGTCCGACTGGGACTGCTGGCTCCACTGCTTTAATTTTCACATCATTCCTGACAGATTTGCCTGTCACACTCAGTGTCTCTCCAGATGACAGATGCAGCTCTTCACCACATGAGAGTTGCAATTATTCTTTGCTAGATGATGGGAGTGGAGTAGATGGCTTATGAAAGGCTCTGCTGTCCCTCATCTGAGGAGTTGTGAGATCTGTCAGGTTGAGAGGAGGCATGAGGAGCATAATTTATTGAGACTAAGCCACATTACCAAGGCTATTCCCTGTCACCTGACGTGGTTTATGAGGGTCCATATCCATTGCTCTGATGCTGTCTTGGCTTTGACCTTTGGAGCCGTGGATAGAATTGTAAATGTGGTGTGTCCCACATCCATTAAACACACACACACACACACACACACACACACACACACACACACACACACACACACACACACACACACACACACACACACACACACAATGTAATGATTGCTACCAACCTGTTACCTGAAATAACTCGCAATGCTGCTGTACTCATTCAGCGGATTTGTTTTGGTCAAAACTGTACCCATGTCATCTGGGATGTTTTGCTTTGGAAACACAACCTGATGAAAAGCTCTAGTAGGAAATGGAAGAGAAAAATTTCTATTCGGAATCTGTATAAACATCAACAACACTGGGGGCTAATTCCCCTCACATGACCTACAGGACAAGGGTATTCTGAGGTAACTTATGGTCAGTACAATTATAACAGTATGAGTAGTATGATTTTTTTGTGGGTGGTGGTTTGGAAACATGCAAATGTATGTAGAAAGTGAAATGAATGGTCTGAGGTGCACTGTGAGCAGAGGCAAACTTGGCAAATGTTTGGGGCCCCCAAGAGGAAAAGGGGTCCCTGATGGCCCCTCATATTGGCACATTTTGCAATGACAACTATAAAAACCCCTTAAACCTTCCATAAAGGCGCTATATATACATCTACTGATAGCCTGAAGGTGAGGCGTTTATGGGGCATCTGTAATCTGTAGCAACAGAAAATGGCAGAACATGGTGTTATTTAGTAATTTTTAAAAGAAATGACTGACGTTTAATCAAGCATTTGACTCACAACATTGTTGCTTTACAGATACCTACATGAAGGTTTAGCATAATCAATAGTGACCTACATTTTCTTGTACAGTGACCTCTTGTGGTGCAAATGACTGTGGGTGTATGATTTAGCAAACTGCATTCAATCTCCTGCCTACTGTTTTCTATTAACAGTTGAAGCTACTTATGGACCTAAAAAAAAAATCTCAACCTGTACTAACGTGAACCAAGTATAATGAAGTCTATGAATCGAGTGTGGATCAGTGAAATAGGTCGTTTTGGGAGCAACTGACCTATTTTGTCTTTTAGATTTAAGGGCTTTTAGGCTCAGAGTGGGTTTTTTCACCTCATCGCACCAAAGAAGTGTCCAGCTGTGAATTTCCATTTTCCATTGATATGTCACATGGATATTCTAACTTTCATCTAGCACCACTGTCAGGTCAACATTTCCGCTTGACCTGCACTATCCCTCATATCGATGTGTCAGTTTTTGCACACGGTATAATCTCATAAATACAGATTAGTAAGGAATTCGCTCAGTACATTCAAGCTCTTCCAAAAGGTGCAGATGTTATTTGACCCATTTCTTTTGCTAAATTACAACAGTTTTAGAAGCACTGCTGGTTGTTCCATCTAATAATTTACTATCATGGAATACAAAGAACATGGTAGCCTTTATGAACTGGAATCTCTAGAAGATAAATTGCATTTGTCTCTGAATCAAACATTTGAAAAGAAAAAAAAGTTCCCTTGAAAATACATTGGAGATTGTGTACCATAACCATCAAAAATGTAAAATATAATGTTACTATATATAAAATATACTGTTGTACATGCTGTCTCCTTTTCTTTTGTGACATGTTTCATTTCTGTCTTTCCTCAGTGTAATTTAGACACACTTTTCTATACATATGTTGCCGTCTATCAACAGGTATTACCTAACACCTGCACATCTTTGTGTAGCTGCTGCAGTATATGATGAGAGGCTGTTGGGGCTGAAAAAGCCTGTTGAGAGACAGGGCTGGTGTGTGTGTGTGTGTGTGTGTGTGTGTGTGTGTATGTGTGTGTGTGTGCCAGGATCACACAGAGCCATCATCATCATCTTGCTGATGTGTAAATTTGGCCTCTGGTGCTCTAATCACATCCTGCTGTGTGGATGAGGGCAGGTTAGCAACAGGAGATTGAAAGGCAATACTCATAGTCAACCCGTCGTTCACAGAAACCGAACTGAGATATTTTACCTGGCCCACAACTGTGAGGAGAAAACAAAACATTGCATTCTATCCCATGAAGTAAAAACCTGCTTATTTTGACCATGAAAAGTTTGTGAAGCTCAATTTATGCTTGGTCACAATGATAAGTTACACGTCACCGCTCAGTGACAGTAAGATGATGGAGAAATAATTAATCAGTCAGATCACACTGTTAACATTTTCCACCCTATTGGTCATGGCAATGCTGCCATCATTTCAATTGTTGATGAAGCATAGAAACAAATAAACGAAAATGTAATGATAAAAAACAAACAAACAATTAATTAACTTAATCAATAAATAAATTCTAAAATATGGTATGTTTTTGGATAAGTTATGAAACTTAAAGTATGTTTTAAGTCTGTAATAACATTCTTGAACTTGAAAATAATTGTTTGACAAAACAATCCCAACTCAAAGTTGACTTTTCTGGAGCTTTCAGCCATAGCACATGATCTTCATCATCTGATATTGGATCGGGACTGTACCATTTACTATTTTACAATGAGTCAAGATTAAACTGTGCCGCTTAACTTTTGAGTCAAAACAGATGAGAAGTCCTAAGTCCTTAGCTAATTCTGTGTACTAATGAAGACTGTGTGATAGAGTCGAAAACTTAGGAAAAACGTAGTAAGTGGTCCTTGAGTTTGCTTTGATTTCTGTGTTTTTTAAAGAGTTTTTCTATAGCTTCATAGCCAACGTAAGCATTAATGAGCTGTCTCCAGTGGTGGAAAGCAACCCTTTTGTTTTGCTTCTATTTATGTAACTTCTATTCTTGTACTGAAGTTAGCATGCTAACCAGCTAACTCCAGCCCGGTCGGACTGCCTCGTCATTATACGATACCGAGTCACTGTAGCCTCCATTCTGCCCTAAAAATGTAGCTGCTCAGAGGACGTACTATAACCTCTTGTAAACACAACTACGAATGAAGCTGTTGGCAAAACTGGTAACTAAACAGCTGTTAATGCTAACCCTAGCTATAGCAAAACTTAGAAATAGCTCCTTTAAGACTACCTTTTAGTATGGTGGCATAGAAGACAGGGTTTTGCATTCGCTGACTAAATTACTATCTGAACCAGTTTATTTTCCACAAATAGAAGAATTCTGTTGAAATACTGACACAGACACAAATGTCATCCAAAGGTTTTGCTGAAAATATATTTTTGTTAATTCATAGCTTTTTTCTGTGATTTCCTGTGACTGTGATTCATAGTTTGGTCTTATTTCTTAAACATGAAGTTGTTAGAACTGTGTATAAAAATAGGAAGCCAGGACATGTATCACTCAGACGACCATTCACCTAATGTACAATCAACCATCACGACTTCCTCTCTGATAGTCAGTTTTCAAAAACTTGGCCAGAGTGTTTGAGTTCATTCTTCCTTTAAAAAGGAACCTCTGGCTGTCCTCCATGCTTTAAATGTCTACATATGTTAGCAACAAATCAGAGAGGTACGTTTCTGCTCCAGCTGCTCTTAGATCACTTTGAGAAAACAATCCAGGCTGCTTTTAGGCTTCAAATCAAGAGGAAAAGTGTTCAGAGCTACGGATTTAGATATGAGGTCATGTGTAAAAGAGGCACCAGGGGACAGAGAGGGGGAAAGATAGAGGTGGTAGCGATTTTCATGTGCGCATTTCTCAGAGAGCTATTATCTTGACTTTGAACTTAAATGTGCTTGCCTATAGCTAAATATAATTTATTTATTCCCTGGGAGTGAGGCTGCAGCTGTTGAATCAGTCTCTTCCCTCAGGTTGAGGTGAATGAGCAGATCAAAGCCATCTGCACAGCTTGATATCTCTGAGGCTTCACACTCCCTCAACACCTACAACTATGATGACAATATGAAGATACAGATCAAGTGCTCAGGTGCTACCACATTTAAAACAATGATAAGTTTTAATGTTTGATTCTTATTGAAAACAAAAGCAAACAAAACAAATAATTGCGGACTCTCTCTGGCATCTGCTTCTCTGCAGGTTATTTAATGACCTGATAGTGTTGCTGTGGAAGAAGCTGCTACAGGTACAAACTGTGGAAACTGGGCAGTGAAGGCATCACACTTAAGTATGAAACTACGCTGTATATCATACACAGTGCCATGCAAGAGCTTCAAAAAAACTTTCCACAGAGATTGTGTGTCAGTCACAACAAGGCTTAAACAATAAAAGACGCATGCATTGAAACAGAAATCTTGTCTGCCTTCACAATGGCCCATGCACTTGCAACAATGATTGTATTTTCTGATCTGCCACCAAAAAACCAGTGTTGATTGTCAGTAGGAGACACGACGCAAACAGAAATCTCTTGAGTAAACACAACACAATTTTCATGTCAAACCAGCCTCCCTAGCCTTGTCCCTGACAGGATGTCTACATCTACCAAGCCTCTGACACTTCAGTTTGAACTTCACGCACATAGCTGCATCCTTTTTTTCATATTTTTATTAAATCGATCTGCATTCATTTTATCTCATCTTTTAAGCAGCAACTTTTTTTTTTTTTAAACTTTTTTTTTGCCAAATAGTATTTTCTAAGTTGGTTTAATTTATTTCTGAGTTGCTTTGTCATTATACTTTGGAAGCTTACTTTCATTAATATTAGTGTTGGGCCATATACATTCAGTCTGCAGTTCATTACTCTTAGATAAAACTAGTACAACAGTCCTGCAATAAATCCTCCATCATGAAGATTATAATGTTGAGACAAACGTGTTGATGCCACTTAATGTGGTGTGTAGTGCTGTTAATTGTATTGTATTATACAGAGAGGTGTTTCAATTATTGTGTTAATCCCATTCATATCAATTAGGGAAGGCTACTTAACAAAAACATTGGTTTTAGCGAGGAAGACATGTAGCTTGTTTTGGATTTCTGGGTGGATGGTAGTCCTCTTGAGGTGGGAACAGGTCCTGATTAGGGGGACAGTCTGACAGAGGTAATCCAGATGTCCAGACAGCTGGACTTTAGATGAGTCCTCTAACTGTTGCTCAGCAGCGGGTGAAAACAATCAGTTCTTTTTAAACTTCATTGGTTTGTTCATCTTTACTTAACCACATTAATCACAGTCCCTGTAACTTATAGTATACAGCACATATTGTATGCAATTAGTGCCTGGTATGGAACTGGGGCTTACATTTCTTTGATGTGAGTGGGCTGGTGGACACTATTGTCCTCCATTGCAATGCACAGAGAAAATGAAGGAGCCACACAGAGCTGCAAAACATGAAAACAAACTGGATAAAGACTGAGGTATAAAAACAAATAGTATGCTTTTTGGAAAAACTATTTTATCTTTTATACTATAGCTTTATTTATGTGAGGTTTAACAGGCAGTGTCTTTCAAAAGTTGTTATACTGACATGTGCTTCTATTATTTTGTCCACCCCCCTTTATATCGGTGAGGTCAGGGCTGAATAACAGAAATACAAGACTACAAACTACATCCTCCAAAAATGATCACACAGATGAATCAGCAACAACTCTCTCCATAGGCTGCACATTATAACCTTCATGAGGGAGGATTCATTGCAGGACTGTTTTATTTGACTGAATGGTGTTCCTAATAAACTGGACATTCTTTCTCTGCTGTATGCTGAAGGAAAGTGGGCCGACCAATGAAAACAAATGACAACACTTTCCTCCCTCCTTGAATGCACTGAGCTGAGATGGTGGATACTGGCAGCAGTGTCCCTGCCTGGATTTTATTGTTGCTCCGTTTGATGAATCTGTTTTTTCCACAGAGGGATGACTTCAGTGACTCCTGAAACTCTTGAGACGCCTCCCTCAGAGGAAAACACCTTTTGTTTTGGTTACATATGATTTTTTCTGCTGTAAATTTCCCCCATTTTTCTCTCCCCCTCTCCCTCCCTCACTGGGTTTTTTTTCCCATTTTCTCTCTCTCTCTCTGTGTTTGGTGTGATTGGTCAGTTCACTGTCAGTGTGCAGACTGGAGGTATAAAGCCACTGCTGGGGGTGGAGACACCCGCAGCCTGCCGTCTTATACTGAAGAGCGCTGCTCTCTGCAGTCACACTGTTGTCTCCCTGTCGTCATCTACAGCAACAACAGTCCTGACTTTGGATCTCTAACATTCCACCATGTGTAAAGGACTTGCAACACTTCCTGCAACATGCTTGAAAAGGTAAGACCCTACAGGTGGAAACTGATGTAATTTGTTACTGTAAAAGTAACTGCAGTAAAATGCAGTTGTTGAACATTTCAGGATGCTCTGTGCACATGCTGATTCTTTGAAATGTGAAATAGATAGAGACACTTGCATGATCTGAAATCAACATTTAAATACAGACAAAGAGGAACCAGCTGACATCCATGCAAGCAAGCCTTTGTGCAGATGTTATTAATACAAACAAACTGAAATCTTTAAAAAAAAAATGCATTTCACTCACTGCCCTCTCTTCTGCTTCTCCACAGCGCCAAAGACATCAAGCACAAAATAAGCTTCTTACTCCAGAAGCCTGAACCCCAAACAGCGGATCAGAAGCAGATGAAAGAGAAGAACTCTACTGCTGCTGCTGCTGCTGCTGCAAAAAGGTCAGAGGAACTCATCTCTATTAGTTCAATGTGTGTACAGTTTAATATATTTGTTCCAGTTTGTGTTTATTCTTTAGTTCCCCTCAGAAAGAGAATTTATTCACAGTCACACAGATTATAACTCTGCTTTCATGTGTCTTGAAAAAAGCAGTTTGTGTGTGTTGCATGAAAAAAAAAGAAGGAATTCATGAAATGTATTTCAGTCTGGAAGGGCTGCACAGGGAAACATGATGAAGGTGGTTTGGTTATGGTAGCAGCCTCTTAGAAGATGCACTCCCTGGTTATAAAATTATAAATGCTGCTTTACGATGAACATGTTCCATAAATCTGTAATTTGAGTTACACTAAATCCAAAACCCATAATTTTTTTTCAAAATCAAAAGTGACTCAGCTTTGACTTTAACCCAGTACTGACTTGTGGCTTGAATCTTAAGATTTGACAGACTGAACCGTCTCCCAAGTTTCAAAAGAGGGAAAATCTCAGACGGTGCCAGCATTCAAACTGTAGACCACCTTTGAATGAATCACTGGAACTTTATTGTGAAATTTCTTCCTGTTGTTTTGGGGTTTTGTTTGCAGAGAGATGAATAGGTGATGTGCATTGACATAGTTGAAAAGCCATTTTATTCAAGAGGAAAGAGATCGTTTCCTGCTAGATTTAAAAAAAAAAAAAAAAAAAAATCCTGTAAATCTCTTTTCATGTTTGTAATTGTATTGCAGGTGTTGGCTTGTGTTACCATGGAGAAGGTGTAACTTTTGCTTAGGAATACATTAAGCCTCGTTTTGACCTGTCCTCGGGTCGTGTTCCCTCAGGAAGCCTCTTATTGTTCTTTATGAGCAGGTTAGCATCACCCTGACCTTTCCTTCTCAGAACCGTGGAACCCATTCAGACACGGTTACAGATAATCAGTGTTCACTTTTTGTTGAGCGGCTGTATCACTCATCCCATTCACAACACAAAGACACGCTGTAGAGCCTCTGTGACACGCACCGTTCAAGTGATTTATATGAATATAGATTATTCTTTTTCTAAACGGGTAGGAGCTATTAATTATCCTCATTATTGCCGTTGCTTCTGAGGCGATGAAATCTGCAAGGAGGCGTTATTGTATTATAGGTTTTTGCTGTGTAAATGTCAGATGACGCATGACGCTGTGATTAGATTTGCTATCCGTTATTGATCAGTGAATTAATGCGGCTGGGATCACGACGAGCTGCACTCCAAATCCTCCCTGCACAGCTGTGTCATTGTGATGGAAACATGACTAAGACTATATTTCAAATGCAGGTTTTTGTATTCGTTTGAATGGGATATCAGGAGGGCGGTTTATCCACCTATTCAGTGGAGGAAGTACTGCTGCAACAAATACCTCATTAGAGCTTGTTAACTGAAGTAGTTTCATACAAAATCCATGCATGGGATAAACACTGAATGAAAACATATCCTGAACACTAATTGTGTGAGTCTCTGGAGTTTACATAGAAATAGTTGCATGCACGCACCTATCTTTGGAAACTCTGTGCAACCTTATTTAAAAAAAACCTTTTTATCTGTGTTTTTAGGGTGCCGACTGCAACCGAGGTGAAGAAATGGAAGGAGTCTTTCAGCCACATCATGAACAGTGACAGTAAGTGTTACATTACAGTTTCACTCCTACAAAAGAAATATGTAACCTGAACTGGAACAAGGCTAAATGAGGCTCAATTAAATTCCAAAGAAGCCCAGAGGACTTTGTCTGATGCTATATTAATGCTGACATTAACTGTCTGACAGATGCTAGACTCATTAGTTCTCCAGCAGCATCTCTCTCAGGATTTATTAAAGAAAAACATCCTAAACATGATCGTTCTCATGTGACATGATGATGCTGCAATCATGGGAATATTGTCAGACATGTCTCTGACCTTCACATTCCTTGGTAACGGTTGCTGGTAAGGTTTTTGGGGATCCCAAAAGTGAGGTTTGATCTCTTTGTGCATCCTTTATAAGGCATACACTTCAAAATAAATGATGAGCTGGTTTTTTTTTAAATGTGCGAATTAAGCATCACCCTGCACACATTAACTCTGCATTCATGATGTTAAAGAAGACTGAAGGAGACTTGGCTGAGACATACACACACACACACACACACACACACACACACACACACACACACACACACACACAGTAGACGCTACGCTCTCTGGCGCATTCTCATGCTCTGGTTTTCTGCTACGTGTCTAGAGGCACCAGTCATTGGCCCCTCAGGGCTTGCTGACCAGTGCTAAGTGTGTGTGTGTGTGTGTGTGTGTGTGTGTGCGCGTGTGTGTGCAAAAGCCTTCTGAGAATTACACTGTGTGTGTATATATGGACACAAAAGGGGAGCAATGGCCCTGCGGGAACCAGCTGAGTTCTGACCTGCTCTGTTCCATGACCTCATTCAATGACCCCCAGCATTGTCAGGTCCTTCCTTCTGCCTTCCCGACATCGTCTCCCAGCTCTCATTGGTCCGGTCTTTAGTTTATCTTATCATAGTCTCAGTGGTCTCCTCCATCTGTCTTTTTAGTCATGAAGGATCTTGGACTTGTGTGTTGTGACTTGTGTCGTAATCTTTTTTGATTATTTGAAAACACTTGAAGACAGGATGCAACCATGGCTGATCGTTGCTGTAATATTTTTCTTTTAACAATTTCCTGTTCCCAGAAACTCAGACACAATTAAGCTCCAGTAGGTGCAGTTGTTGGTACCTGAAATCAGAGCGATGCAGCTTAAAGAAGTCGGGCAACCAGGCTTTGACAATGACAATCCTCTACACCTCCACTCATGAGTCTGTAAGGTTGGATTTGATATTAAAGAGAAACTTTCTGTCTTTCTGCATTAGCGGGTCGTACAGTCTTCACCAGCTTCCTGAGGTCAGAGTTCAGCGAAGAGAACATGGATTTCTGGGTCGCCTGTGAAGACTACAAGAAGACAGCGTCTTCCAAGCTGGTGCCCAGAGCCAAGCAGATCTACCAGCAGTACGTTGAGGCAGATGCTCCTAATGAGGTAATTACTTTATCTGTAAAATATGTAATATGTAATAGTGGTGATATGAGAGCTTGCTCAGTGTGAGGAAAATACATTCATAAATCTATAATCTGTAATCTTTAAATAAATGTTACAATGTGGGAAATGTGGGAGACAAAACACGGACTCCAAAAATGGCAAAGAAAGAAAAAGGAAAAAGGAAAAATGTCGAGACTGTTTGAAAGCTGGACACGCTTCAAAGACATTTTTGTGAATCATATTAATGCAAATGCACATTCTTCTTCAGTGAGGTGAATACTTGGGCTGATTGTGACCATGAAAGCTTTGAATGTGCACATGAATAATACTGTTGTACTAATGACCATTCCCTCAGCTGCCTGATTAAAAGCTTCAAACTGTTTTGCTTTTATCATTATCACAGGAGGCTGGATGCATAATATAAATAAAAGAAAAATTTGGCGCTTCACTCAGTTCAGTTCATTAGATTCACTTTTGACAAAAATTAAATAACAAAAAATGCAAAAAGGAAATAAACACAATGATGTTTTCTCCTCCACTTAGGCTCGTCCTTTGCTTTTGACGATATATGACTATGTTTTATATATATGTCTGTGTGTGTGTGTGTGTGTGTGTGTGTGTGTGTGTGTGTGTGTGTGTGTGTGTGTGTGTTGTATCTACAATTGAACATAAAGAATAAAACTTTCAGTGCCAGTAATCAAACATAATGTAGATGGGGAAGGAGAGCAGAATATAAAAAGGTCATTTTCTTAGCAGTGCCCCCTATGTACTTGAAATCCCAACAGCTTTAGTCTTCTGTATATTAACCCTTTATTCCCCCTTCCTCTTTGTTGGTTTCAGGTAAACCTGGACGCATCGACCAGAGACCAAACGAGGCAGAACGTGGAGAACCCCTGCCCCTCTTGTTTTGACGAGGCTCAGAGGATGATCTACCTCTTGATGGAGAAAGACTCCTACAGACGCTTCCTCAACTCCAAACTGATCCAGGGTCTGTCTCAGAAACAAACTGCCACCACCACCGCGAAGAAGGAGGAGAGGAAAGATTGTGACTATGCAGAGAACAGGCAGGCGTTAACCGGTGGTGCCTAAACAGGAAGGAAGCACGAGTCATTTTTATTTGAATAACAACAACGTAATATCTCTAAAGTGAATATATCAAGTTCTTTTTAAGACTTAACTGTAAGTGATGAGAACACAGACATTAAAATAATAAGTTGCGGTGTACTGAGTGAGAAGCAGTAACAATGACTTACCGATCAGTGTTAAATTTATTTAATTCAGGGATTTATACTTTTACAAGTAGATTTTTTTACATTTTCAAACTAAAAAAACAAAAAAAAAACCAGTTGATTGTGAACATGTTTATTTTTTGTAACAACATTAAATAAACCATCATGCGTTCACCTGCTGTGCAGTTAGTTTTGGCTGTCAGTGTTCTGTTATAGCATTTTCCACCATATTGTCTGAGGCACATTGACTTATAGTGTTACATTTGTTACAAGTTCTTCACTTCCTGCTCACTACCTATGACTAATCACATGTTCATACAACAGCAGATGGATGATACTGATGTCTATGTTCTCATTACTTGTGGTCTGTAAGTTGATCTAAAACCTTAAAATATATCTCAGAGAAGGTCATTGTAACAACTGGCTGTGCTGTATAAACATCTCTGCACTGTGCAAACGTTTGTCAACTCCTAATGGGAATTTGAACCGTGCTTTAATATTGCAGTGTTGATTTCCTGTCACGTCATACATTTTCTTTGTCAAATTGTGATTCATTTGATTTTTTTTTACAGTTCCCCTGTAAGTCAAACTGTTATGTTCAGACATGAAGTACTGTAATTTGTGAAGGGTGTTAAATAAATAATGTGTTCACTTTAATTTAATATATTTCGGTGGCCTTGCATACTAAAAAGGTTTTATGAGAATGTACACTGTGATAGATAGTAAACTAAAGACCATATTTAGATATTTATGAAATGATGCCATTGTCCTATTTATACCTTATCTGTGACTATTCAACAATAAAAAAAAAAAAGATGTGTTATGTATATATGTTTAATGGAACTTTGTGTGTGGTTGGTCTTGTTTCAGTTGGAGACTTTAAGAGTCTACAGCCATGCTAGCAGCTTTTGAGGCTGTACCAAAGTTTTTATAGGCAAGTCTTACCACTCGTTAGCCTGAGGGCGTTGCCAAAATGGCTGCCAAGTCCAGGCCCAATTGAATGGGGAAAGAGCCTTAACTTCAGTTTCAATGGTCACCACGGCATAAAAACAGCAATCACAAATCAATTACGAGCCTATAGGTCGTTTGTGCAGCAGGTTACTTTGACCCATAGTTACAGTTGCTAGGCGACATCTAGGGGTCGTAGTAATTATGACAGGAGAAAAAGGGAAAAGTACGGTGACGTAGTATAAAGAGAGACAAAGTCCACATCAGGAGGAGGTTGTGGTGGATGGATGGGTCAACGAAACACAGGACTATGACACAGGAGAGTGGTGTTTGATTCCCATGTGAAACTCGCAGATTATATTGTAACCATGACAACAAAGACCATGTAATTGTAAGGAATGGCCTATTTTAACCCATGAACCTCATGATCTTTTCCTAAACCTAACCAACTATTATTATTATTATCATTATTATTATTATAGTAACCATGGCGACGAAGGCCAGTACACTGCTGTCTGTACAGTCCGTGTGTTTATTATTGTAACCATGACAATGGTTGTAACAATGACAATGGGTTGTATAAGAGGCTTGAAACAAACGACCTGTATGCTCCCTCAGGTTGAAGGACTGGTTGTAAAAAATGCATAAAAAGTTTGGTGACTTTTCCCCAAAATAAGGTTGTTTTTTTTTCGACAGGTTCTACTGTTACCATGCATGTGTAAGGTTCCATGACACTGACTTTCAAACCTCAAACTGTGCGCTTGACTTGATGTAGAATATAAAGCAGACAATTTTGTCATACAGCCGCCATCTTTGGTGTTACGGACTAATCTACTCAGGGTTCTTTAAGTGGTTTTCTCTCTTATAACATCTCTGACTTTACTTAGCAGTTAGGTGAAAACATGCCTGCATGCTAACATGCGCACAGTAAAAACAATAACATGTTTACCATGGTCATCATCTTAGTTTAGTTTGTTAGCATGCTAACATGCCTCTCTTACACCCACACAAAACACACTGATGCTGGTGGAACTGCCATGCAAGGTACAGGAACGGCCATTGGGAGTTACTGGGATTTGGTTTCTTGCTCAAGGACCCTTTGACATGTGTAAAGCAGAGACTGGGGATCAAACCACCAACCCTGTAAAAAAAAAAAAGGTTTACACTGGTGATTCAGAGTAGTTATTTGTGTGCAGTTATCTGTCCAATGATGGTATGATGATGAATTCCAAATATGATTTCATCAGGTTTTATCCAACATTACTGTTTTGTTTACAAACAGGGAGGGAATAGAAATGTAAAATAAACCTCCCAAAGCCACTATTGTACACAACACGTTTTAACGGGAAAGTGTTAACGGGAAGGTGATGTCAATTAAGTGTGTGAGGGTTCAGGCCTCAGGGCTCAGGCCTTGGGATTGAGCCTTTGTCTGCTTTATTCCCAGTGGATTTTCTTGTTGCCTGCTTTTGTTTCCTATGATGTTGCAGAGCATTTTCCATGAGTACCTGAGTACCTGAGTAGTCATTAAGCCTTATATTCTATAGACTGTTACTATCTGAACCAAATTTCATGGCAATCCATCCATCAATTGTTGAGATATCTCAATCCAAAACAAACGTCCACCTCATGGTTTTGCAAGACAAAATGAAATAAGATCACTAATGTCATTACGATTAATCCTTTGGTGACCCTTGACCCGTGTGTGTCATGGTAATCCAGACAGTAGTTGACTGGATTGTCTTGACTATAGTGATGGACCACCAACCACTTGATGTTTCCACCCCTACAGCCATGTTGCTACTGCGGCTAAAGCAACACAAGTACACAGTGACAGGCAGGTGTAGTGACGTACATTTAATCAAAGAACAAGAACTGGCTTACAGGCAGACGAGTGGAAACACTGAAGTACAGGAAGGTGAACAAAAAACAAAATTTCAGGTGATCCAAACACAACCAGGTATGAAAACAGGAGGAAGGAAGGGGGAAGACAACGAGACACAATGAGGGAAGACAGCGAAATACAAATACATATAGCAGGTTGACACACATCATCAGTGAAGGTCATGGTCAGTATCATTCACTGTGAGGTGCATGAAAGGAATGAGCAGCCTTTAGTAGTTTTTTGGCTTCTATGTGCTGATCAAAGGTCATACTGTGTCATACTGTCATGCAGATAGTGTGTCTTTATTCTCCTCAAATCTTTATTTTAATTTCACGATAAAGCTTGTTCTCTTTGAGATCATGAGACAGCTATTGTGTGATTTTGAGATATTGAAGGAAAAAAAAAAACTTTTTCATAATCTGTATATAACTCAGACTGTACCTTCCTAATCACATGGTAATCATCTATGATCAGCAGACATGAGGCGGGCGCCATAATCTCCGGAGGTGATTGCATAATGCCTGCAGGATAATAAATGATTACCACATTAGAGCCTAACGATATTATTCAATAATCAGCAGAAGACAAGAAAGAACACTTTTATATTAAGATTGCCACATTATTTCATAATCAAGACATGATTCAAATAAAAAAAAAAACCACCATCTCTGGTTGTATCTCTTTTGGTGAGCGGAACTTTTCTGTTTTTAAAATGACTTCACATCTGACTGACAGAATAAAACACTTGTAGCAGCGTACCTGTTTGCTGACTGTTAGTCCCCACCCAGATTTGTTTGAGCATCTTTTCATCTTCAGATCCTTCTCAGAAACAGTGTCAGACGCAGACGGGTGATGAATGAAAGGAAAAACCTGAGAAATGAGGAGAAACAGGAAGACAACGCCCCCATCCACAGGGCATGAGGGATCACTCACCGGTTGGATGAGTATGATGATGACCAATTGCGTCACAGCGGCGCAACTAGACTGTCTCATTTTGAAGGCTCCATCAAAAATCTTTTCCTGGGCAACAAAGGCCCCAACGGATGGATCCTTCGTGGCCCAAACTATCCCAAGATTCATTGCGCACCAGTAATGAAAATAATAAAGGATTACATTTATAAATGTGGGCCTTAAAACCTCAAGTTTTTGTAACAAAAAAGTTAGGTGTCGTCAGGGTTGCTAGGCAACAGGATACACACTTTGCATCACCAGCTGTGCCCGCCCCAACCAATGTGTTGCAAAGCAAAAACAGACCAGACCATCTCATTTCAGTTCGGCCTTCGTGGTCCACGATGACGATGAAGGACCACACCTTCATAGTGAGACACAGGTTTTATGTTGGTTTTTCCTTTGTCACTGGTCTGTGTGTCTGAAAGAGCTGAAAGCGAATCTTTTGCATCTCTTGCACACATCTAAATCTAAATTTGAAACCTTCAGAATCTATTCGTGAAACTACAGTGCATTTTCAGAACGTAACCTCCAAGCTTTCAAATCCAAATTTTACTCTCCATCCACGATGATTGGTTCTCATAGTTCAGGCCGCCTCTGCAGTTTGTTTGGATTCACCTGTTTACTGTTACTGTTGTTTTTACATTCACAGCCTGACTTCATGCCTATATAAGGACAACACGTTTGGGGCCTTGGCGCATTATACAGTAAATAAATTGAATCTAATCTGACTTTAACAGTCAAGGAGAGGACAAACATGCCTAAATATTTACTGTCTGTTAATTCTGTCTGCCTGCTTTTCTGCTTAGTAAAGGCACAAAAATAGAATTAGATTTTTCTTTTTTTTTTGTTTGGAGCCAGAATCTGTAAAAGTGCTTGGGTTAATAATTCACCAACACCCTTTTACAGACGCTCCAAAGTGGATTAGTACACTCAGAATTTTTCCATGCAGACCTAAAATGGGTTAGTCTTTGGAAACATCCCGAGCATACTGCGCTAAAGCTGCCATTTATCACAGGCTGTTGATTAATTCATCCTACGAGAAGAAGATTGCAGTGACATTTTTTGGCTGAATTTCTCCTGAGGAAGAGCAATGCATACACAAAAAGAATGAATACATACATGCTCATGTCTGCACAGACACATAGATCCTCATTTCAGTGTGATATAGTGCTGTATGTCGGCCTCAGGGAGCTTGGATTCTGCAGCTAAAATGTCTACAAGAAAGTGATAAATCCTCAGGGGCCGTTGTGCTTCTGTGAATTCTTATCTGCCATCTGAAGCGAATTAGGATGGAGGAGTTTGGAGGACTGTGACTGTGTGAGGGAGCCAGCAGCGAGAATTTGGACCATTAAATTGACATTTTGGACTGGAACTAACAATGGCCACTATTTTTGTGTAAGTATTCAATGCCAAACCCCTTGACTGTGATGATGAAATTTCCAAAGATGAGATAAATTGGTGTTTAATCCTGTATTTAATTCAGAAGTATCGCAAATGCTCTGAGACAGCATCAAGGGAAGGTGACAAAGATTCTACAGGGATTATAAGATTCTTGTTGGTGATGTAGCCGTGTATTAATGTGGAATGATGTGGTTTTACTTGCCAGAGTGACACAACTGAAAATGCTGAGTAAGATCTTTGTTTTATTAGCAATGGATGACAAAAATCACTAAAATTAAGTTAATACCATAGCAAGCTAAAAGGCTGAAAATAAACCTCTCTCTCAGTAATTGTCCGTCTCATTTTTTGTCCTATGTTGAAGCATTTCCTGAATACAAGCGAGGGCATCATTGTTTCTCAATTATCAAGCTTCAAAGAGCAACAGCTCCTCATTTTAAACAACAAAATTGGTTGAGCATGAAAGTAGTAAATCAATCTCGAGTATTTGTGAACAACAAAATGATCAGCTTTTCAGTGTATTCCCAGATGACCAATGAGTATGTTGGTGATTTGGTGCCCAAGATTTGTACATTATCACATTATACATGAATTTCCCCTTGGGGATAAATAAAGTATCTATCTATCTATCCATCTATCTATCTATCTATCTAGCTATCTATCTATCTATCTATCTAGCTATCTATCTATCTATCTATCTAGCTATCTATCTATCTATCTATCTATCTTATACAGTTTTCAACCGTTTCATTTTCACAGTATTGACTCTCCTTTTAGATCTGTTTCAGTCTCTAGAAACCCAACACATGAAATCTTTTACTACAAATTGCAACATGTTCCTCCAACTTAAACGACCAGAGGAAGAACATACCAGTGGCAGGCATACTGGACCTCTGTCATCAGTTAATCAGTTATCGTTAATAATAAACACATGGTTAAGGTTGTGGCACGTTCATGGAACAAAAAGTTTCATCAAGGCATTGCTGAGATTTCGTGTCCACTAGAATGGGACAGACAGACGTCTGTACACCCCGTGAACAATATGCCTCCGGCTCTGGAGGCATACAAATGAGTTTCCAACTGGGACTATTCTGTGCTACGGTGCAGGACTCTACATTTTAATTTTGGAAAAGAGAAACCAATCTACAGCATCTCATGTAGGGGTTTTGTTATACAAGACTTGTTGTTTGTGAACTTTTCTTTGCCTGCAGCAGTAACACTAGCTGGAGTCTGTTCAGGCTCAGACTCTCAGGCCTGAGCGGAGCTTCATTCAGCGCTAACCTGCTTATCGCTGGATGTCCTCTCCTGCCTTCCCAACGCCAAGCAGCAGCAGCAGCAGCAGCAGCAGCCGCAGCCACCCGCTAATTAAAACCTGACAGGAGGATCTGGTGCCCTAATGTGATCATGCATGCGAGGAAGCACGTACACACTGACACATGCGCATGCAAAGCCACTTATCTGTACCACACAAAACATGTGCATACGCTCAGTACATACACAACATACATGCACCCCTGGATCTCTGGTTTCTTGTCTAGAGAGGTTTGGATAATAAACACTGCAGGGCCGAGATTCATGTCACTGCGGCGTCTGTTTTTTGTTACTGTGTTGTTTTCATGTTCATACTGGTGCTAACCTCTGTGCAAGGTTTAAAGAGCAGGCTTGTGGCAACCTCGAGACATGTTTTGACACCTGTGAGTAAGCTCTCCATTAAGAATTTATTTACCTATAATATACAGCTATATTGGTTTCAGAATAAAAGTCTGTACCTGTAGTTGAAATCTACTTTTTTACCATCCGCTCTGACTTTGTTTAAAGGAGTTATTGTGGCTTCAGTCCAGAAGCGTTTGTCACAGTGCCCCTCCTCCTGCTGTCGGCAATGACATACAAATACTCTACTGCAAAAATTGGATGCATGATTTAAAAAAAATGCAAAATACCTACTTCCCTTTCCTCCTCCTCCTCATCAAATCTGCCAGTGAAGATGAAGAATGAATGAAACAATGGAAGCTGAAAAACAGCCTAAAGAAATCTGCACTTCAGGGCAACACAAACAATATACTTTTAATTATATACCAAGGCAATTTGTATACCATTGTTCAGGGCACTGTGCATGTATACTTGACATGCACAATGATAATATATACTAATGTTGTTTTACTATTTCTTGTAAGTATCACTATACCATGAAACGGATACTGACTCTGAGTATTGTGTTAATTATTGTTAATTAATCATGATAACAGTCATACTGTAGGTGCCAATTACATAGGTGTTCAAAAGTGTAGGAAGCCACAGGCAACTGTGAGCATTCACATGTTATGTTAGTGACCGTATGAGGAAAATATGAATGTCTGATGAATGTGAGGGTAAATGCTGATTAGAGGATCGGACCATTAACCTGTGTCCACTCCTACATCTGATAGTCCTCCTAGGATTTCACTACCAACGCCATGAACCTGTGAATTACATCACATCTATCATCTACCAGACCTTCTGAAAAATGCACTTTATAGTCAATTGCATTACTTGATTGCTTGATAGAATAGGTTAAAATTGAATTTGAACATGGGAGCATAAGTGTGTTCCTGGATACATGTGTGCCTATGTATCTGTGGCTGTAATATGTCAGTCAATCCTGATTTATTTGAGCTGATTATTATATTAGTATTGATTTGTTTTGGATCAGTTGACTTGTTATGTACCAAAGTACATGCAACAAGCTGGTCAAAATAACAAATTGATTAAAAAAAAAAAAAGTATCTTAAATGATCAATAGAATGCAAGTAATACGATGTTTGACACTTTAAAAAGAGGTTTCTTCATTTGTGTAATGGTTGTAGAATATATGCATCATTTACAGGCAACGTCAGCTCAAGACTGCAAGAGGTATCATGGTTTGGTATCAGAGATTCTTTTTTCAGCATCTTTAATCGGCATAAACATGAATATATTCAAGCTCAGAGGTGATTTATGCGTACTTATGTGACAACTTTATGACCACAGGAAAGACAAATAAGTTATATCAAATTTCAAGTGCAAGTTATGGCTTAGCTTGGCCATATCTTTTCCCTTTGGCCCTTTTTTTTTTTTTTTTTTTTTAATACAGCCACATCACTTTGGAAATCACATTATCTAACATATTGTGTAGCAACAGGGACAAAGTGCAGAGGACTTCCATCTCATACAACCTGCACTGGTGAGGTCAAACAGATATATGCCAAAAAAATATAAACCTAATGAAAAACTGACATTTCCCTCCAATTATGCTGCCATTCCCCATGTAACCTACAGCCTCAGACTCATTTGTCATTCTGTTATGTAACCTCATTACGCCACTGGATCCACTCCTCCCCTCTCTTTAATTAATTTGCTGCTTTAGTCATACATTAACTTTGCAAGCAGCTTGTTAATTGCAGCAAAGGGCAAAGGGGCTGAGACAATTCAGGAAAATGAAATAACATAATCTGTGCTACCTCTGCGAGCACCATTTGTTCAGTGGCAGGTTTAATGTGGATGAAACGGCAAGCAGCACTTTCTCCACGAAGACAGACTATTTCCAAGGGAGTGTTGGATACTCACAACATTGTGAGTATCTAAGATAAGCCTGCTGAGTGAGTGTTACGCATGCATGATTAGAAGACGAGGTGCAGCTGGGCGAGCAGGCTCCAGATCAGCAGACGATGAGCTGATAAGGAACAGGTGTGAAGGCCATTGAGACAAACTGAGGGCAGCTTAGGGGACATTAAGAGATGACTAGGTCTGGAAAATAAAAGACCTTCTCTGTCCCCTCCAGTGTCTCTCAACATTAAATCAGAACTGCAGCTGCGAGGCGAACTCCACATTACTGCTGCATTCAGGTGCTCCTCAGGTGGTCCCATTTCCTGGGTTGGGAAGTCGTTCTTCAGATTTCTGTGTGTTCATGTGCTTTTAAGTCAAAATGTGGAAATAACATGGACGCTACTAGGAAGATTTGCTGTATTTTAGTGCTCAAGGCATTAAAACAACACATATTACAAATTAAATGCTAGCAGAAATGTTGATGTCCAATAATTGAAATCAAACGATTCTCACCATCAACCAAAATATTAACTTTCTTCTGCCATGTTTCTACGCATATCACGTCACAGCTCAGCAAGTGTGTGCCAAAACTTTTGTTGTTCCAACTTTAGGCAGTGTAAATGTTAACTAAATTTTCCCAGTTCGAAACTTATTTTTATACCTCAGCGCTGGTGACACTCAAGCGAGCTGAAGGCATATTATTTTTGGGTTGCACGTCCGTCCGTCCCATTCTCATGGACAAGATATCTCAGTAACGCCTTGATGGAACTTCTTCAAATTTGGCACAAACATACACAAGGACTCAAAGACGAACTGATTAGACTTTGGTGGTCAAAAGGTCAAAGGGTCAAGGTAATGGTGACCTCACAAAACATGGTTTTGGCCCTGTGAATGCAATATCGACGTAACGCCTTGAGGAGTTTCTTTGAATTTGGCACAAATGTCCACTGGAACTGAAGGACGAACTGATTAGATTTTGCTGGTCAAAGGTCAAGTTTTAGCCATAACTCGAGACTTCACACAGCAATTATGACAACATTTCACAGAAATACTGTATAATCATTCCAATTGTTTGGGCGCCACCTGAATTCACAGTAAATCAGAACTGCAGCTGTGAGGTGCATTCCATATTAAAGGGTAAGGTGGGAATACAAAGATAAGCAGGAATTATCCATCACCTTGGATGCTTGATGTTTTATTGTTATTTCCTAGTAAATTGCACAGAAACAAAAATAAATAAAAGAATGTGCTATAAAATAGATGTACACATGTTTTTATGCTCAAAAGATATTTGTGATATATTTATACTGAGATATACTTCATTTTCAAGCAGGACTGTGTCCTCCTAGCAGTACTTATTTAGATTTTGTTATGTAGGTCAACACCATTTCCACTCCTCACCATCTGGTTCGGGTTAATATGAGGAGCCCTACATGACCACAGACTGATGACGTCCTCACCCTGTACAGCAGTTGAAGAGTCCATATGTCACATTAATGTCTAGCACTACTATGAATGTACCATGAAAAACCCTCACAAAGACACACATCTCAGGGATTTATCTGTATATACAAGTACATACGTTTGATGACAGGCTTTGGCTTGAAGGTTGCTAAAAACATTTATAGTTCTGTTTTTTTTTGTTTGATAATCAGATGAAAAGTGATTAAAAAAAAAACCTAGTGAAACCTGGGTGGCCTGTGCCTTCAGACACAGCTGCAGGAAAAAAAGGAAGACAATGACTTGGCATTAGTGTCGCTTTTTATTGCAAAACAAACATTTACTTGACCACTAATATCTGATGAACATTTGAGCTGTAGGCACGGCTGTTAATTCAGTACAAGTGGGAGCAGCTTATAGCACGTCAGTCTGCTTGAGGAGGCCCAATCTGTGCTTTCCATTCTTTTTATTTAAGGTCACCAATATCTTCTTATCTACAGAACTGATTTCCTGATTACGTTTTGCATTTTAGTTTAAGTAATTAGTCACTTTAAATACATCCTTTTGTATCTTCCCCATGTTTGCAGTATGAGCTGGTGCTGACAACTACTTTCTTTTGCAGGTTGAGGGACTAGAAGCACCAGAGATAAATTACATTACATCACTTGTGATGCAATATACAGCGACCTGACAATTGGGCTCACTGATATTATGTAACAGACAGGAAATTATACCAAAAAAAACCCATTAATGACGGCCTATTTTTGTTTTATTACTTAATTGCACACAAGGTGGCATATGGTGAGTGAAAGGAGCATTTGTGGATACAGTCACATGTGCGGAGACCACGTTGTCCTCAGACTGGGGAGCTGTTAGAGTGCTGCTGCTCCACTGCATTCGTACACTGGATGTGTCTGTGCACAGCCGTTTCCCCTGAATGAACTCCCAGAGTTCATTGTGCTCGCAGCACTGACCCCCGCCGCTGTGCTTGGCTTGTTGTAGTACGTGTGTCTGCCTTCTCACCTGCTACTTTTGTGTACTCTCAAAATGAAATGCACAGCTGTATTTTGTTTTCATTTATATTATAGTTATCAGTCTTAAAAGCCTAATAAAATCTTTATTAAATTTGCCTCTGTTTATACGGGATATGGGAGTTTTAAATCCCATCAATGACATTTTCTCGGTTTGCAAACATGGATACATCCAGATGTGCCGCCAGATCCTCTGATGGGGTCAGAGACTTCCTGCTTTTGGAACCCCCCCCCCCCCCAAGCCTGACATCAAAGAACAGATTTTTGCTAGTCCACTGGTTCTCAGAGGACCAGTGAAACCCATGCTCTCCTCACAACAACAAAAGCAAAGAAAGAGCATATGACCCAGAGTTCCACTTTGTTGCTAGGCGACCTCTAGCTGCCTTAGTAATTGTGACGAGAAGAAAGGAGTCAAAGTCAGGTGACACAGGATGACTGCTGTTCATTTAGTGTGAGAAACAGATAATCAATATTGTTGTTTTCTTTTCTTGATCCATTACTGCTCCCTAACATTAACTGTGTGTTTATTATTGTAACCATGGCAACTGTGATCCTTTAACCCTCAGGGAACCATGACCATGATTTAACCAAGTTGTTTTTGTGCCAGGAAAAAACCAAACCGTGACTGCTCCAAAAGCTTAACTGTGTAGTAACTATGTAGTAACTATGACGACGAAGGTCCAGCATGCCTGATTCTGTATTTCAGGAGATGCTCCTCTGGGTTGTGAGAGAGGGTGTGGTCTTTTCAGGTACATCAGACTAAATTTCAGCTCCTGCTCAGATGTCATGGGATTGGCAGTGTCTGATATTTTTCAAAAATTGTCAGTGAAGCAAGCATAGCAAGTTTGTTTTTAAATTTGAACTATTATTAGATATTAGGCTATTTACATATTTCTTGCTTAAAGCTGGACGCCATGCACTTGCACGCCCTGTGATTTTGTTATTCAGTGTGATTCAAAGCACTGATGTTACCTTTTAATATACCTCAGCTTCACTCTTTTGCAAGCAGTGTGTGTTGTGAATTTTGCTCAAACTGCTAAGACCTTAACCAACCTTGGGGGCGGACTGTGGACAGAAACCCTGTGGGTGTAGCTCTGTCAGTGGTGGATGTTGCTGCCAGCCGCAGATATCGCTGGGGAAATGTTAGAATATTATTTTCTCACACATGAAGACAGATTGTGTGTGTGTGTGTGTGTTTTTTTTTTTCGTGTATAAAAAGCCCCGAAGCGATGAGAACCCTTGTGTAACGGCTCAAAAGCAGAACTCGACACTCAGCAGGTAAAGAAACAGTCTTTACTTAGAAATATATTCGCAACCAAACACGTAGAGGAAATGCTGGAACTCAACTCAAATTGACAAGACGAACTGGCACAGAGTAAAGGGGACACTGAAACTAAATACACTGGAGCAAGGGAGACAATGACACACAGGTGCAACACATTAGGGCGGGGTCAAGTAATCACACATGAGGGCAGGAAGTGCCGGGACCTGAACTGAGAAGAGGTGAGTATGAAAATAAAACAGGAAACACGATGAGACATGAGGGAAGAAGACAAAAGGGACTTGACTGACAGGTGTGACATCTTGTTGTCAGTGACTTGTTGAGCTGTGCCGTTTTTAATGAGGAACTAAGTGGGCAATCAGCTTCCTGTATGTTCACCTACACCCTCTGCCTTTAATGACATTTGAGTCAACAAACAGCGCTGTATAGTTTTATGGTTTTAATCCATCAGGACAGACTCTTTTGGACTCATAGGAGAACAAATCTGCTTTTTCTCAAGCCTCGGAGGAACGTGTCTGTGAAATCTACCTAGATGTCTCCCTTGTAGGCTGAAGATCCCAAAAAGACATGACCACATTAAACTTACATTCAGATATAATGTGTGGTTTCCTGTCTCAAGTCCGATTACTGCTTTTGCTCTGAGAGACAGCTCTGAAAATGTTGGTCTGTTTGTGCGTAGAGTAAATTTTTTCTCTGTTTTCTGGCACATTTGGAGTAAAATCAGTTCATGTACCAGGTGAAATAAGAAAAAAAAGCTGACTGTAGGGTTGTTATCAGAGTCCAAAATTCTTAATAAATGTATTTATTAGGGTTTTTAGCTCCTGTAATCTCTTTTGTTATTTTACCACATGGTTTCAAGTTGCTTGTTAGCATGAAAAATGACTACCTGTTCTGAGGAACATCTAAAGTATTGTCAGTAAAAGTGCGTTTATGTGTACAGTACACTGTCACTGTCATGCTCAGAGTTAAACTCAAGAAAATGTTTGTCAGAAATGTCACTAACCTCCTTTGGGGACCAAAAGCATCTGACCTTTACATCTATTTCTAGGAACTGCGCTAGTAATGGATGCGTCCATGCGAGCCTCTGACAGTGTTTGTGTTGGCAGCCACTTCCTCAGCCGCATCTGTTTCCACTCTGTTTTTCACTCAACACTGACGTTTTTTCTTTTCTTCACATGCACCTTTCGTTCTTTAAAACAATTAATTTACTCTGAGGTGGAAGCGAAAGAGGGAATAGATTTATACACTAATCTGGTCTCATAGGGATTTTCTTTGAGAGTCTGAGGTGTATTTCCTATTGACTGTCCCAGCCTGTAGGTTGAAAACAATAGGTATTTTTCATTCAAATGTTGGGAAAGGTTGAGCCTTGAGCCTTCAACATATTTGGATGAGCGCCCAACAATTTCTAGTAAGTCAGTTAAGGATCCTGTTCTTCTGAATCCACCAGCAACTGGTTTGTTGGGCTGCCTCCATAGATGGGTTGGAATCTTGGGGTCATACCATTCATGCTATCACATGTAGACAACATGTGTCCAGGAGGATGTTTAGTTCATAATGTCAAAGACTGGAAATAATTGAGAAACAAACTGGGAGAAAATTTGCATATTAACTTTGCATATCAACAAAAAGTAGTGTCTACAGCCATGCTAACAGCTCTAAAGGCTAAAATCATCAGACTAACATGCTCATGATGACAAAGCTAACAAGCTTTAGCTCGTGAGGTTGATGGCAGTGTAATTATTTTTGCAAGTATTTCGTTAGTAGAGTGATAATCTGGAGGCTCAGAAGAACTCCCAGTAGGCAGTTAGCATTTTGGGGCCAGGGGCGGACTGATTATTGTGTAGGCTAACAATAGCAGGTGAAATGCTAAACTGGGGTGTTGTAGCAAGGTGTTAGCTCAGGTCATATTAAATTTGGCAAGTATGGCTAGCTACTAGCTTTTGGGCTGTGCTTGTATTGGCTAGGTGTTTTGCTTTGGGTGTTATTAACAGCTAGTTAATAATAACGAATAATTAAAATATATGAAGTTTTTTATATTTGTATGTGTTGTTCCTGTTGCAGCCTCCAAACTCAGCCCAGTGATGCTGATGAGACAGGGCTAGGAGGAGGTAGCAGGGAAAACACAGCTACAGGTGTGAACACTGACACTGCACAATGTTATGCATACAAAGGGTAAGATGAAGTTTCTAGAGGCAAGTTGTAATATTGCAGAATTATATTGCAGAAAATGAATTACAGGACAAATGAATGCAACATATAGAAATCTGGGACAAGATAGGTTGTAATATGTGTAGGCTTTCTTCTTATTATTGTCATCCTTTTCTTATTTATATCAATCAACTGCATAAAGCAGTATAATAATTTCCCAGTAAAATAAGTGTCTCACTCTGCCCCTGTTGGAGTATATTCTAGTTTTAAAGAATCATAAAGAATCAATTGTTCTGTACACACACAATGTAAAGATGTATCTAATGAAGAAAAACAAAGTGACAATTGAAAGTCAGATGTTTCCTCTTTTATAACAGAGAAAAGACTCTGGGCAGAGTCTTTTACCAGCTCTCCATTCAAAGAATCATGGATTCCATTGCTGTATTTAAGAATAACTTAGCCACAGTTGCTTGTAAATAGCTGATATTTACACGTAAAAATAAATACATCTTCAGGAATTGTATGCATATATATATTTTTATGAGGTTAACTCCAAAACATACATGCAAGGCTACATGGAATAATGCATACTCAGCAGTGTTAAAGCCCTTATTGATTTGTCTGTGATTTTTGTTGCGTAGGTTCAGACGCCAGACTGGCCAATCTGTGTCAGAGCAAACCCTTGTCAATGTTGTTAAAATTGAATGTGAAACTTTCAGTTAGATTTTTGAGATTTGTTGTTCATTCCAATGACAGATTTTCTGAGTAATCAATAAAAAAAAAATAAAAAAAAAATCAATTGATAAGTTTAGAAATATGTCACTCCTGACCTCCTAACCTGTCATATTTCCAGTGGTTTGATTATTTGCAATCATGGGAACAATAAGGACTTATGAAATGCTGAATATATAATTCATATTTTTGTTTGGGTTAAGACACATATGCTTTTGTCTAATGTAAAAAGGCATTAAAGAGTAAATATAATGACTTTATGGTTGCTACATCAAACTAAATGTATATATTTAGAACACTTTAACATTGCACACCAACACCAACTCCACCATCACCGTCAGTCTGTCTCAGCTTAGTGTAAGTTAGGTGAATACCAGTGTTTGGATACAGTATGTAGTAGTAGATAATAACTTGTGGCTAAAAGTGGAAAGTGCTAATCTGGAAAATAACATGAAAAGTACATAAAGCATTGGATTTATCAAGTGTGACTATTATCACAGTGCCACTATTCCCTTAATGACTCTAAACTTTTTGATTTTAAACTTTAAATATGATGAGTATTGTCAATATCTAGTGCTCAAAACCAACCTGCAAGTTCAGTTTCCCATGTTTTGTTTTGTTTTTTTTTTGTTTTTACCAGTAAATTACCATTTATTTATTAATAACTTTTTTTTTTAGCATGCATACATATACTGTAACTTTGGTATTATTACATGGGAAAAAGACCTCATCATATAAAACTACTGCTCTGTTCACTTCTTTTTCTGAGATTCCCTCCTACTTGATTTTCCCATCTTAGCAACTTGCAGTTAAGTGGTAGCCAAGGAGCTCGACCACTGAGCCAACTAGTCAGCACTGTTCTCAAGGATGGCTCTCACAGGATGCCTCACAACCAAGGGGGTTTTGTTGGTGAAAATCCAAACTTGCTGTCTATGTGAGTGTGAGAGAGAAGAGGCAAAAGGGAGAGTTATGCGATCATCATTATTCATGCATTGATACTGGAAGGGGGGTCCGCTATGTAATGGGTTAGGGTTCTTTTTTTAAAATGACAAAATATTTGGTCCTTGCTGGAAATGATTAAAGGGATCTATTAATTTAAGAATAACCAACTGTGTTTCCTATTGGTTTTCTCCTGTAGTCCTTTCCAAGCTCTCAGTATTGCACTGACATCTTTTGAGTTTTCCTGAGAAAACCACAAAGCACTTAATAGGTCACTCTGACATTTCTCTGAATAAGATGTGTATGTCTACAGCAAGAGACAGAGGGTCACAACTGTTTTAAAATGATTGAACATTTCTGCGCATTAAGATGATTTTTTTTTGGGCTCAACCTATTCATTTGGCAAAACCTGCAAAATGTTTTTAGTCAGATTTTAATTTGATTCATTTTGATTGACCCCCGGTAACAGTTTACTGTCTTTTAAAAACAATCCACCATCTGCATCAGTTTTACATTAAGGCACGGTTGTTTTTAGGTCTAAGTGAGCTAGGTGGTTGCCTCAGGTGTTGATGACATGAGAGAGGCCAGTATCTGGCCAGGAAACAGCCCTGAATTACAGGTAATTTATACAAATGTGTCAAAGTGTTGTGCTGCATGAGACTGTCTTTGTGTAAAATGCCCAGCTGTAACTGTGATGCTGCTTTTTCTTGGTCTATTTTGGATGCTTTGAATTTTCCAGACTGGTTAGTGTTTGTTGACCGTGAAGACAACATGGAGGTCAAAAGGTAAGACAGTAATCTTCCCCCTTTTAACCTGTAGTGAAACCACTGCCAGGCCAGGCCTCCTTTTTTTGTTGACATTGTTACTGCTCTTTGACAGAAGTTCATCCTTGGCAGCCAGTGGGGTCAAGTTTACACATAACTAGAAATCTGTGTAGGCATGTGTGTCAAAGCCACAACACCTTGACACACAAGTGCAAGTCAGGTACTGTCTTCTAGGGGTAATATCACAACAATACTTTGCATATCCTTTTAAAGTTAATGAACTGACTTTGTGGCCTAATTGATAAGATTGAGTTGTATATTCTTCATAGACACACGTTTTGATGTGGATCTTGATGACCTGTATTTCAACCTTTTTGTGAGGTTTCAGGTTGTTGATTGTTGTTAACTGAAGGTCGTCACGTAGATAGAAGTTCAAGAATGTGTGTGTTTGTGTGTGTTTGAAGGGGAGATGGGGCTGTTTCAAAAGGCAGTCCTTCCCTTTTAGCTAAATTTTGAAACATGATTTTCAAGTAATTTTTTCACACTTGATCTATTTGAATGCTTTGTAAAATAAAAGTTCTTCGGTTCTCGAGCTCTCATACACAGTGGTAGTTTATTAGAAATATTTAATTTTTAAAAAATTAGAAGTTGTGTCCTAATATTTTCATTATAAGTAACTGCTGTTTGAAACCCCCCCCCCCCCCGACTCCTCAGATTTCCTGCTCTGGCTTAGTTGACCAGGAGCTCCTGGTACTGCTCGGACCGGAGGAAACGGCCAAAGGAGTCCTTTTCCATCAGGGCGTAGATCCTCTTCTGGGCCAGGTCAAAGGTCACAGGGGAGAGGTCCACCAGGTTTCTCAGGGTCACATCCTTGGTGGAGTGGTCAATGTTCACCTGTGGTGGAAGGAAGACAAGACTTGCTGTTATAGTACATACAACTAAGAGGCAAGAGATTGAAGATGAGGATGATGATTCATCATCCTTATAATCCCATAATATTTTATATTACTATTTAATTATTCAGCCCATTGTTTGTATTTCATTTAGAATAATCATAACAAACTACATCACATCCTGTATGCCAGAGGACTGTTCCAAGAAAAAGACGTACCAGAGCCCAAATGTCTACTCACTCAGCAATTGAATGTAAATTCTGAGCTACAATAAATTAAGTTTTTGCGAAGGGGGAAAAACACTCAAATTGTTTGCTTAAGTAATAGTAAATGGAAAAATAATGAAATAAAACAAGTATTAGCAGTAAAATGTGCAGTGTTTGCCATAAATGAAACCACAACTGACTAGTGTACTGGCACTTTTGGTTCTTGAGAGATGACAGAAATGAGGGGAGAATAACATGAACACAAGGTTTCCAGCCAGACTTGAACACTGCTGACCCTGATCAGTGCCTTAAAGGAGCTGTTTGTAAGTTTGGCTATTGCTACATAGCCAATGTTAGCATTAGCATGAGTTCAGCATCAAACTTCAATCCTTTACTCGCCAAGATCTATCTCCAGCTGTGGAAAGCAACGCTCTTGTTTTACTTTTATCACTTCTTTTGCTCTACTGAAGTTAGCATGCTAACAAACTAGCCTGGTAGGCCCGTTCTCACGTTCCGATAACGAGTCACTGTAGCATCCAATCTGTCCTGAGGAGGCAGTGTTTCTTAATCTCTTGTCTTGTCAACGCAATGATGGCTGAAGCTCTTAGCAAGACTGGTAAGTGAACAACTGTTAATGCTTACATTGATAGCGCCTTTAATCCCTAGGCTACCAGGTCATCCAAATCCAAATGGTCCTTTATGAGGGTTTGTACTTATTCATGCATAAATCTATAATATCAAGCTGTATTTTATTGCCGTAGCCGTAACATAATTGGTTGCAGGTGGTAGCTTCATAATTACCGTACAAACATGAGTGGTATCAATCTTCTCATCTACCTCTTGGCAAGAAAACAAATGACTGTGTTTCCTGCAAATGTCGAACCATTCCTTTAAATTTGCAAAACTATAATAACTGAAGCCATCAGATAACTGTGATTCAGTGACAGGAACCCTTTAGAAGTCAACTCCTGAACCCAAGATGGTATTACTTCAGTAAATGCTTTAAGCATGTGTGTGTCTGTGTGTAGGTTACCGGTGCATGTTCACTGGCGTGCAGAGTCTCAGTACATTCTCTGTGTGTAACCTCATCTGTTTACACTCAAGCACGTCTGTATTTCACTGAGTAGATAAAGACTCTTTAACAGTTTCCACCAAGCTTGTCTCCAATGACTTGTTTTTTTTATTTTGAATACACGTTGAAATGTGAAATGGGTTAAAATTCAGACTATGTTACTCTTCGTACCTTGTTGACGAAATCCCTGCTTTCATGCATTGCCAACATACTGAGGGCAATGGGCATTGTTCAATTAATATGGATTCAGCATGTAGAAGTCTACATATTTAGAAACAGATTTGACCTTAACTGATCAAAATATATTGAACATTTATGCATCTGCATACATTAAATTGTTTTGTATCTGTGGTTAATTGCAGCAGTGCAGAATTTAGGTCATCTCTCCTTGTACTGGTCTTTAAAGTGTTAGATTGCGGCCAATTGATGGGTGAACCAGTTTCAGTGACTGTATATTAACTGAACTGAAACATTGGTATGCATCATGTAAAGCACACTACATGTGATTGACTTGGTGAACTACTGCATTCCGTGTGGCTCTCAAATAATTAAAGAAAGGGGGGAAGCCAGAGGAGTCCCTGACCTCTCTGGGTCCCTCAGACTGGATGAAGTCTTCATAGATCTTCTTGGCCTTGGCGGCCATCTTCACAGGGTTCTTGGTCTTCTTGAAGTCCTCGCAGGCCATCCAGAACTCGATGTTCTCATCGCTGAACTCGGACTGCAGGAAGCTGCGGAAGGCAGACAGACCATCTGACGGAGACAGGAGGGAGGATGTCAGATAAAGAGATGAACAGATAGAGAGATGAATAGATAATAGAACATAGAGGCTTATTCAGGATCAATAAAACACATGCATGAAAAGTTCTGAGTCACCTCTCCATTAAAGTCACAATGACATTTTTCATTCAACTTCAAATCTGGATAATGAGAAAACCACAATTACCGTCAGACCATCTGTCTCCCTCTCTAAATAATTGCTTTCATCCACGCCAACTGCTATGACTATTTAGCAAAATTCTTTTTATACAGCACACGAGCAAAAAGGAATTCAATGTGAGTCACAACCCATGGTGTTTTTCATTTATACTCTATGTAATAAAAGATGAAAGTGGTAAGAAACTTCCACCAGTCAGAAGATGATGTGATCCTCAAAGGTTTCAGTGGCAAAGTATGTTTTAGAATCCATCCCTAATACGGTTTGTGAGAAACCTGACAGCTGCCTCTTGCACACTTAAATGTCAAACATCACGTGAGTATTGTAGCTCTTTTCATAAGAGTCCTGTCATGTTTGAACAAAGCCATTACGGAACATTTATAACTCACACCAAACACCAAGAAGACGTTATTTCAAACACATCCATGTTTAAAAGCTTTTATTACCTGGTTCACAGAAGTGAATTGGCGGGAAAAGCATAATTAACATTATCACATGGTGACTACACCACACAGGTTTCATGTTTTTATTGCAGAGAGTGCAATGAGATAGAGGAATATGTATGCACAACATAAAGGGAATGAAAATGTCTAGAGACGTCTTTAAACGGTCCCTAGTGTTTAAAGGTAGATGTCCATATGTTTTTAGATTATAAAGCAGGTCTAGGTTCTATCAAAGCGCTCAGCCTTTAGGACGTCCTGTAACCAGCCATGCTCCAAGCCTGGACACACTATCCAGCCTTGTAGGATTTGGATTTTCTGAGTGTTTACCTGAAATCTGTGATATTTCAGTTTAATCACAGCCAATCAGAAGACAGCTCAGAGACTCTTCTAATTGGCTGACTGACCTGTTGTTGCTAGAGCTCCAGAGACAAACTACAGTACATTGAGATGGTTTTTGCTACTTAAAACCACAGGTATATCCTCTTATGGATATCAGAACTTCAATAAAACACAGGAAAAGTGTAAAATATGGGACCTTTAAAACGTCTCAAAGGATTATAGAAATAAAAATACATTTATTTAAAATATTCAAACTAAATTTCAATGGACAAAAAAACAAAACAACAACAACCTTTTGGAAATGTCAAAAGCGTGACAAACAGAAACTAAAGTTTCATTTAAAAACATTCAAAATAAGCATCCAAAATTGAGGCTCGATGAAACACCCACTCATTGTAATTTAACACAATGCCAGTGAAAAGGTCCCATTGTCTGACTGAGCATGTGCTGCAGATGATAAGCGTTCTGCTATGGCCTCAGGCTTTTTATCTGCAATCTAAATGGCTAGTTCGGTTCAGAATAGCACTGAGTCGCAATCAAACTGCTGCCCTCTTTCTTTTTTTTTTAAAGACCTTCAGTACAAGGACACACAAAAAGGGAAGCACACACGCACAAGCACTAATGACAAGCTGTTTGTGTATCAGGGCTGCAGCAACCAACCCTTCGATATCAGCAGGATTCAACTAGATGTTCATGTGAGTTTAAATTAGTTTTATTTAAGTTTTAATTAACTGCACTGCCTCTAACAGGTCAGACAATTGGTGTAATCTTTTCAATGATGAAACACTGAAGCATTCCTGTAATTAAAAGCTGTACAGACATCAACTTGAAAATTAAATTAACTTAAATTTACAAGTACAGTCTTTATGTGTGAGCGTAAGCATGCATTATATGTTTCTTGTTGCATAATGTACATTGCATTATGCAACTTTACTTTAAAGTGGAAGATGAGTTGGGGGTGGGAGTGGTTCTACATCTGAGAGGTAATAACTCAGTGAGACTCCCATGGGAATTAACAAGGAAGAATAATGTTAATGTAAAGTCTCATGTAGATAAATAATCACGGCGCTGCAGTTTACAGCAACCATGCAATAAATCAGCGTTGTTGGAATCATTTAGTCTTCTCTCTGGAGATGTTAACATAACACACATAACCTCTGTGGACCGATACATATGCATTCAGGCATGCAGACACAGGAGGAGCGTACATCTCTCTGTCCTAGAATTGGCTGAAGGAGCCACTTAGAAAGGTCTTTTTGCCACCCACTGAGCTCTGCAGAGAACATGTCTCTCCATTCACATGCATCAGCCGGTCAGTAACGCCTGCACTCGGGTGTTTTCATGCGCAGGGCCAACTTAAGTGACTTATTAGCAGGAGAGTTTACACGTCACATTAAATACCATTAACCATTTGAGTTAATCATCAGTCTTGCTGGCTGTCAGGGTTTCTTTGCACTTTGTCAAGTAAACAGTGGAGCCAGTGGTTAGTGTCTGGTTTACACCATGTTAATGTAGTGTCACCTTATCGCCTAAGAAAACACATAACAAAACATCTCTTACTTCATCATGTTTCAGACTGAATGTTGGATATTGGATATTGATTGATGAGAGCTGAAATTTAGTTAAGCTGTGGAATAGAGCAGCTAAAGCCACACTAGCAGACATATTTGTTTGATGTGAATTTTTTTTCCTTTTTTGGCATGCATGCATTTTTTGAGAAGACAGTTGCATAAAATTAAATGAAAAACACTCAAGACTATAATTTAACTTGAGCTTAATAATAAGCTTAATAATTTAATAAAACTGGGTATAAAGTGAATGAAATAAGGCTAAAATCACATATTTGAAGTTGTAAATTACAGTTGAACATGATGTATTTGTAATTTAAAGATTTTGTTATGTTTGTTGTGTTATGTAAACCATGTTTATTGATATTCTTAACATGCTGTCTTGTATGCACATGCATGGTGAGTGCACAGTACTTGAGACAATCACCATCATTATCTTTATTACCTAATTAAACATTTTGGGCACATGTATATTTAAGATTAGTTTTATTTATATATATATATATATATATATATATATATATATATATATATATATATATATATATATATATATAGAGCACACAAGCCACATTGTTGTCATGGAAACCGTACCCGTAGGTGTCCTGTACCTGTTTAAACAGTCTGCTGGACAGGCACCAGAGCTCAGGGAAAGCATGTTTTCTCCTCTGGTTAAAGTCAAGCTGAAGTGCCAGCTGTTACATAATGGCCACGACCACGGCTTTGGAGAGTAGGAAATAATGATGCTCTTTATTTTGTTTATTTTTTTTTTTTGTGGAAAACAGCAAAGCAGGCAGAATGCGCACAATAGCCACTTTGCACAAAATGCAACACAAAGTAGTAGTCTATTTTTGGATTTTAACAAGGAGTCGTCTCATTTATTGGGAGGTAACTGACTCTCTTTCAGCTATTTTTAAAAAGCTAGTGAGTATAAATGGCATCGCTGTAGAAAAAGAAGAAGATATTCAACTAGACAAACAAACTATTTTTAATGTGAGTTGGTTTACAAGGTTTTTAGAATAATGTGAAAATGTTTGCTCAAGAATATATTAAGATTAATACTTTTAAAATGTTAATGTGCTTTAATCATGCTATATAGAAAGGAGGTGTTTTCAGTCACATTACACAAAAGACAAAATACTTTCAATCTGAAGCTGTACCTCTCTTGAAAAGTGGCTGATTAAGTCTGTGAGATAATGAGATACAATTAAAATCCAGTTACTCTGAACTTTTATTAATCATACAGGGACTCTAGTTCCCTTCTTTTGGTTACAGTTAGGGTAAGAGTGAAGCCCAGACAGACAGGTTATTGTTTAGGTTAGGGTAAGTCTCCAGGGAATTCATGTAAGTCAGTGTAAACCCACAGTAAGTGACATAAATAAGTGTGCGTTTTGTGTGTGCGGTCGTGCATGTGAGAGAGTAAATACAAGAGAGAAAGGGTAAGGGAGGTAAACCTACAGCTGTTGATCAGGACTCGGTCCAGACTCTCACGCCACTGAGCAGCCTCCTCGGGAGCAGGCCTGCACACAAAATACCTCAGTTCAGCAAAACCGGTTCAAAGTATCATGACAGTTGACACGTCCAAGAAGAAACAGCAGAATCGAGGGCAACTGGACTCGGGTGGTAGATATTTGAAGTTTCACCGAAGAGGCTTCAAGAAGAGGTGAAACGTCTGCAAGTATCTACAACCCAAGTCCTGGATGGAAGTTTCAAACACAAGCTAAAAAAAAAAAAATGCAGAATTTCCCACTTGTGGGGAAATATAACGAGTTTAATCTGTGTTTATCCTTGGATGCTATATGAAACTTGTACTTTAAACTGCCAAAAGTTTGTAGTTGTTTCAGTAAGCTGCTCATACAGAACATCAGAATCATCAGCACAATGTGACAACTGACTGGTGAAAATACTCTTAAGATATAAAATGATTTTTTTGTGTGTAAAAAATTTAAACAGTAAGAAGCGTGTGAGAAATGCCTTTCATTTTATTGTTCATCGACACATTCTCACCCAAAATGAAAACCAACTTTTTTTGATTTAGACCATAAACGAGTCTTTTATTAGATAATCTACGACATTCTTTCATTATTACCAACCATTAAGTAGAGCCGACAGAGGATGTAAGTGATCCTCTACGTCACTGTTGCTGAAAAGCTTCAAACAACAAGCGATAAATATTCAAATACACTTCTGATATACGACTCTAGTCTCACAAAGCCGGACTGCATCCTTTTGATCTCAGTTTCTGGAAAACATCCACTGAGAATAGATTGCATCTGGGGCTGTATATGTGTCAGACCAGTTGTGGGAAGCTTTTCGACACTGGGACAAAACTCTGAATAATTTAAAGGAGGAGTTGATGAGATGAAAGTATAATTCTGAACCTGAGCTGCTGATTCAGAAACGTCCTCCGTTTTTCAAGTTTTTTCAAGTTTGAAAGGTAGAAGGAAAGACCAATGAGTGGTGCATTCATCTTTGTAAAGGAGAGAGCTGTTATCTATCATCTATTGTGCAGCCTTTTTGAGGGAGGGTAAGGTAAGGGTATATTTTAGGTGAGGGTATCCATCACATGTAATCGATTTCTCTATTTTCTGTGGCAATTTCTAATAAAATCAACATGTTGTACGCGCTCGGGGCTCTGCCCATCAGTTATCTGGCTAACACTCAGGAAAAACATCCACCACCTCCGCAGACAGACATCCAGAAACACTCACTTCTGCAGCTTCTCCGGCTTCTTCTCGGTCTTCTCCGGGTAGGGGATGATGAGGTCGATGGCATTTTCCGGCTTCTGCAGTAAAACTCCCAATTTCAACTTGATCTCCTTGGCCCTGGATGACAGAAAGCAGAGGAGGGAGGAAAGGGCTTGTGTGACAAAGTCTGCTGCGATGATATTTATCCTCCTCTTTCCAACACAACCATATTTATACAAGACACTGAGGTTAAATTCATCAGCATTTCAGATGGCTGATGAATCTAATTTAGAGCTTAATAAAGAGGCAGCAGAGGGAGAAAAAAAAAAAACCCTGAAACCAAAACAAAATGGAAATATTTTTTATGACATTATCCAGCTATATAGTTGCATCAGGTAACACTTGTTACACTCACTGTTTTGTGTTTGGATCAAGAATAAAATCACATTTTTGAACCAATGGTGAAAGTATTTTATATATTGCTGTTGTGTTTGGACCAGTGTTACCTCAGTGTAACCAGATACCTCTCTGACCTCACCTCACTCAGGTTTAAGTGCATGAGCAAAACAAGCTTTTCTGATTCTCTTGAGTATGAGCTCAAGCTATTGTAAAAAATATAAAGCATAAAACATCCAAGTTAACATAAACATTGCTATAAACACAGAGGGAATATTGCTGTCCAGGTCAAAAAGTTTGTTAAAAGGATTTCCACGAAACACAAACTCATTTTAAAAAGTAAAAAGTTCACAAAAAATGACCTCTAAGTCTTTAGGTTCATCTGTGAATGACGGCAACATGGATTTAATATTTGTGTTTTTAAATCTTTTGATCTTAAGAGGTTTGAAATATATTCAAACTTCCACATCAGGGAGGAAGACATCATGAGGATGTGACAGGAAATGTAATGTGATGATGCAGGTCTCACCTTTCCAGGCAGGACTGGGGTAAAGCAGCTAATCCTTTACACATTTTCCAGCGATCTCAGTTGCAGTTCTTCAGATAGAAATCAGTCTTCCTGTTAACACGCTGTGAGTCTCAGAGTTCCCCTTTTGCTTTCTGACTCTGGCTTTCAGCACATGGGGAGTTTTATAGAGACACCCTTTGGGCTCTGGGCCAACAGCTAAGCCAATCAGACTGGAATGTGTACAGCACGGGCAGCTGAGGAGCCTGTACTGAGGAAGGGCGGGTTTTCTGACGTGAGTGGCTGTTTGCTTTGAGGTTTCAATTAACCGGCAGGACAGGATGCAAACATCAGTCTTTACTCATTTCAGATCACATCACATCTTGTCAGTGTTCTGAATGCAAAGTTTTCCTTATATTTTTCTTATCAATGCATTTCCATTCTATTTATTATTTAATTTCATAATCATTATTATGTAATAATTTATTCTTATTTATATCCTTTTTCATGCTTTATGATTTTACTACTTTCTGCTACAGTTATTTCCACAGCAGTAACACATTGTCAACACATGCTGCATCTACACAGACACACACAATAATCATACATCACTTTTGGATATCAAACTCTAGCTGGAGCAGAGATGGTCACTGTCCTTTTCACCAATTTTGAAATGTGGACTCTGCCTAAACGTTTGATATTTTTAAATGCAAACATCCAGTCATTTAACGCGTTATGTTAAGATTAATTTAGCTTTTTATCATTTTTAGACACTAGTGTTGATACGATGCCTCAGTTTTGGTGCCAATACCAAAACAGAACTTTTTCTGGCTCTGAGAAATATAAACTTTATTTTCTGCAAATCAATTTCTGTTTTAACAAAAGGACAAAAGCATTTTAAGTGTTAACTGTTGTCTAAACATAAACAGCTGTTAAGCGGCTGCTTAAAACGGGAACACTCTTATCAAAGTCACAAATTTTCAAATCTGACCAGATTTTTGATCCCTGCTTTCAGTATTTGATAGTTTTTCATATTCAGCGGTTGGTTTCCATCGCTATCAAAAACATATTGAGGTTCAATACCCAGCACTTTGTTCGCTATCCCATCGTGCCACATAAAGTTTGTGACAGCTTCTTCATGATCAAATTACGTCAGTGCTGAGTGTTGATCAGAGAGGTGACACAAACAGCTGTTTCTGGTTTCTAGACTGTGTTTTACTCATCTTGTACTTTTCATTAATAGAATATGGATAATCTAGAATATGCTCTTTCACCCATTCATACATCCACTCTCACACCGATAACACACAAGGTGCAGTTCAAAGAAAGTCTGACATGAGGACAGGAGATGCTGTGGATTTCGGAGTGGAGGCAAAATTCAGGCTTAAATCAGGTTTAATCCACACAGTGTCTGCCAATCATTACATGCTCTAAATTCAACCCCTTCAATCTGACATTGTACCAAAGAGATTTTGTGTTGGTTAACAACATCCTGCTACGTCCACCTTCAAGAGAACGCAGTCAATATTCGAACCGCTGAAGGCTGCTTGAGGAAAACATAAACAGAGGTTGTTGTGAGCATTTTGAACATGTGATCACTGCTGTTGTTGTTCTGCAGAGGGCAGTTTCTCTTGTATCATGGGCGTTGGAAGTTGTTAGGATATGAACACTCATACAAATCATCTGAATAAGCTCTTAAATTTTCAATTTACCGTGTCCAAAATTTCAGTTATCGGTTTTGACACTTTCAAGGGCAAAAACACATTTTATGTTTTGACCTCTGCTTTTACCTCTGCTTTCTTTCGGACCAACATCTCTAAATCTTTTAAATCCAGGAGAGTTTTCATCATTTTTTATTGTATGTTTGGGTGAACTGGATGAATGCAGTATGAAATGCACTCTTTATTAGTGTCAAACAAATCCATCCTGTCTAGAAAGTGTCTTTTCAGGGAGACAGTTCTTATTATGAAGCTTTATACTGAGTGAACTATCCAAAGTCCTATGAATCACATTCTGATGATGACAATAACAACATATCTGTTCAAGTCAAACTTTCCATTGAGAAAGTTGGTTTAATATAGTGTTAGTACTAATAGTTTTTCCAATGCTGTCTTTCAATACAGAAAATATTTTTTCATGAAATGTTTTATTCATTCAATATTTCAAGGCCTTAACCACAGAAAAACTCAACCTCCACACACACACACACACACACACACACACACACACACACACACACACACACACACACACACACACACACACACACGCACACACACACACACGTGTATTTAATTCAGAGAGAAATTCAGGAATCACGTTGTTTTCATTCATTCAGAGCAGTCGTACAGGAAGGAGAATCATGGTGTGGTAGATCTGCCGTTTACAATCTTTCTGAGGTGTTAGAAAGAAATTGTCAGGAAGACAAGGAGAGTTTTTTTTTTTTTCGTTTTGTTATTCTGGGCTGGATGCTTTCTCGTTAATTTATTATTAGATTAGATTAGATTATCTTCACAGCTCAGTTTGCCAGCTCTCTTTGAAACATGGACTCATTTACAATATGGGTTATACAGAATTTCATCATCCAAAAATTTTATTTTAATTTGGTGACAGGCTAAGATTTACTAATGCCAAAGCACATGGGATTAATGTTATGTTGACTCATGATGTGTGACAGTTAATCAAGCTAAACAAGCAAACCAGAGTGCAGTTATTACTTTTCATTAGGATTGCTAAGTTTTTTTCATGTTCAGCCCATTGCTTGGCAGTGTAACACTGGCTGGGCGACGATCATTATACAACCATAGTCATAACAAAGATAAAAGCGAGAAATAGCAATTTCCTCCCAGTTGCTATGGCGATTAAAAATCTAATCTGTAGCAGAAAGCGGTTCTGATGTATCTAATTTTAAAATCTGTGGGGTTTGGTATGAGAAAGAAATTGAGTCAGCTCTATCAGGCTGATTGAATCTTTTGTGTATGGACTCCAAAGAGCAGAATTTAATACTTTCTGGAGGGAGGAGTCACTGGTGTGTCAGTTCACTGTGTGACAGTGGGATGGTTATTAGGCTGCAGGTTTGTAATCCTGCCAAAGTGCCACTGAGCAAAGGGAACTGAGTACATATGCACTGACTTGCTTCAGGGAGGAAAAGGAAAGCTCAAAGTTACCGGGATCAAGACTTTATATTTCATATGATGCTCTCAACATCTTGACGTTGAATGTGATTGTCTGTTTGTTTAAAAGGCCACATAACCTAAAGATAGCAAAATATACAAATTATGCAAAACGTATGTATATCACATTTCCTAAAAACAATGACCTTTTACTGAGCTGATGTAGCTCTACCAAAACTGGTTGAGCTACATCAGCTTCTGTTGCCCTGTGTGTGAGAGCTGCTGTAGCTGAACATGATCTTATGGCCCAGCTGGTTAAAAAGCAGGTTTTGTAATAGAGAAATTCTAGGTTTAAATTTCACAGTCTTAATTTATCACTGAAAATAAAATTTCTAGATTTGACTCAGGTTTTATCTTTGCAGTACTGCAGTTCATATTTAACAAATGACATAAGACCAAATAAGCTCTAGTTTTATAGATAAAAGATCCACCAATGTAACGATGTACGAGACGGAAATGATGAAAAGAAATGAAACAGTGAAATGCGTACTTATATTTATTTTGAAGTACCATAACTTCATGATATTATCATTGATATACACTGTGTGTAGTTTTACTAAGATAACATGTATTTGTTTTTTGTATTTGTTGTACATTTACATTTAAATGTAAATATAGTATAATTACTTCATTATACATAGAGTGCATTTTTGATATCTAACGCCACCAAGAACAAATAAAAAACATAATTTCAACACATTTAAGTAAACTTATACAATACCAGGTACAACTTAAGTGGTTTCAATTCAACACAGTATTACTGTATCAGTAATAATACATGATACATGAGCAACTTGAGCGTAGTTTTTTTACTTGGGTAATGTGCAACTTGGCTTTATGTGTAGTGTGCAATGAGTACAGGACATTTAAAGTAAACAGAATCTGCCAGTGATGAATCCCATGAGACGGATATTCAGACCTATGAGCCAGAGCATCCCTGGAAAATTTCTGATTTTGCACGGATTGACACTACTACTAATAAATAAATAAATAAATAAATACATACACTGCCTCAGTTCCACAGAACATTCAGCATACTGAAAAGGGATACATGAGCTGCTCAAACAAGCCTGAGGCACACGTAGCTATTAAATGGGAGAGTTTGTTGGTACAGTAATGTATTCAGAAAATACAGTTTTCAGTAGCATGTTATTAACACATCGTTGCAGCCAGACAATAGAGCCCTGCCTGTTACATAAGTGCAGCACTTATTAAAAATGACTGAACTATCAGGCCATCTTGTATCAGTGTTTTTATTCGAGGGCCAATAACAAAGCCTGGTAGAGAGCTGTTTGCTTACATGTTTTTTCTTTTTTTAACCAGAGTCCTTGAAAACATAACAACAAATCCTGCAGCTATGTTCTCCCTAAACATTGAGAGGTGAACTAAGAAAGAAAATTAACTACTGGGATAAAATTTCTATGGTACTTCTGACTACGTGCTGAGTTCACAAGCTTGTACTCAAGTGCAGTCTTGTGAGTCTTGAATTATGAAAGTGAACTGGATGATCTGAAAGAGTCTCTTTTACCTCACAACTTTCAGGCCTCTGAGTCATACTTTAGCAAACCGCAAATAAAACTGTTTTTCTCAGCATCTCTGAACATAGCTTTGTAGATTTGGAGCCAGCAGTGGGGTCCAGAGTTAAATGAGCTTGCACTGTGTGGTGAAAGGCAAAGAAAACAGTGAGGTGATGAGGTGAGGGCATATCACCTGGAGGCTTTAAACAATGCTGTATTTTTGTTTATTCGTGATGGCACAGCTCCAATAACACCTGCACGGACACGGCAAGCACACAAAGCTACATAGGAGGTTTGCTTTCATTACAGAATTTCCCAGAAGGCAAAGTTCAGTAAAGGGCAGCCCTTTGAGTGGATGTGTACTTAGGCCAACGGCAATAGCTCTACTGCTGTTCAAATATACTGGCAACAGTTGGCATCCAGGTGCTTTGTTTACCATGCTGATAGAATCTCCACGCTCCATTTATAGATATAATGGCCAAATGAAAAGACCGTTTTTCAAAAGTAATGGTCACCAAATGGCACGATGAAGATATACACAGAGATAGATAATTGCAATTATAAACTCAATGAATATGGTAATAAATTTAAGTGGCTGAACTGACCTTATTCAAAAGTTTTGTTTTGTTTGTCTTGTTTTTCTACTGAATTCAGATTCACAGCCACTGAACCCGAACAATGAAATTATGAGACCTGAAAACACCTGATACCTTTTCTAAAACTGCTTTAATATTCAAAGCCATAACAGATGGTAACTGATGTTGTGCAGCCAGAGCCAACTGATGTTTGTTGTGCCTGTGCACAGCAAACACCTGGTTTTACTTCACTCATATTATCAATTAATGACATCAATTAGCCCTTTGAACTCTGATGAGTGAGCACTTATCACCTGCAGCGGGTGGTTGAGCGCGGCTGTTTCCACTTTGCTCATCAGGGTTGGGAGTACAGAGACTGGGAGAGGAGATGTAGACGGTGCCAGTGATGCCATTTGGCAGCGTTCAGGCTGCATGGTGCTAACTCGAGTTGTAGTGTGCTGAAATCAGTCTTACTGGTGTTTACAAGTGTTTATTTCCTGATTTGTATTTTTAGCTTAAATTCCATTAATGACTCTACATCTAGACAGGCTTTTCCTTCTGTTTATAGCAAGCTAGATTTCTGTTGTTTTTGTTGTAAGTACTTTTCTTTGGATCTAAATTGTTGATAAATTCCTTGTTTGTGCTTCTACTTCTGTTTTAAAAAAATTCTTTTTCCCTTTTTCAGTTCAAGTTTTATGATTACTACCCTCCAACCCTGGACTTTCAGGGACATTATGCACTCCATTTTCAAAATGGGAGCACATTATTTGCATCACTACCATTATGTTTCCATTACGCTATCATCATTTTTTTTTTTCATATGAGTGTGCTATTGCTTCCTTCCGTTCCTGTCTTTTTTTTTATTTTTATTTTTTTACCAAACATGAAGGAGAACATAATCTTTATCTGACATTATTCCAGAAATACCAGCGAGTGCTGATCCTGGGCTAATCTGAGTTTTGTTACGACTCCTTGGCTCAGATCATAGAGATCACAGATGGTCCTCATGACATTTTGTTCAATTCCCACTGGTTAAGGGTTAACAATGGGAGCTAAACACTGCAAGCCAGGGTGCCTTGGAGGAGAACGTACGTGAGTGAATCTGAGGAGTTCTGTGGTAAGTGCAGAATAAGGTCTTATTGTTACCATTTGCTTTGCTGAACCCAGATCTGTTCTGAGAACTCTAAATCCTGAGAACGCCTGATGCTTCAGGCTGGAAGGTTTAGCCAACACGCTATGGTGGGAATGTCTTAAATTTAAGCTCCTGTTGGCACAACACATCTAGTTTACAAAATCTTGCAGATAATCAGTTGCATTCATTTTTGTGTATGAGACTTCTTTCTCTGCAGTTGTTGCTATCCAAGTTTTCCAAGTTTTTTTTAACCTTATTCATCTGTCAATGAGACAAGGAGGCTCCAAGACTGACCCTTGAGGAACCTCTGTAATAGTTTCATAAAGACAAAATATGAATGGTAAATGATTAAAGAGCAGACCCTTTTAGACCCACCCCAAAGGTTTCAAAAAGGCTGGCAAAAACACACCCGATTCTCACTCGCTGGCAGCCTATCCGACACTAACTATGTAAAGCCCCCAGCCTCACTCAGAGCCCCACTCCTGAGTCCTGCTCCCCTCACGAACCCCCATGGGACGTCGTCTCATATCGCTTAAGCCCCCAGGGGACAACGGATTAAATATCTGTGTTCTATAATAAATTTCCAAATAATTTTCTCGGAAAGTCCAACAAATTTGGTGTCTACAGGACTCGGCTCGTCACCGCTGAGTAAACATATGTCACGCCCAGGCTTCTAAGTACGCTCCCTTCGGGAACGCCGACTGCCTCGTAAGACGTCTCCGACGCCCGCTTGCTGCCGGCGAAAAAATTTTGTCCGAAAGCACGTCCAAACAAATCCATTTGGGTCTACGACTCGGCTGTACACGTGAAGACATATGTTCAGCCCCAGCCTTCTGAGTCGCTCGCCTTCCGAAGGTCATACTCTCATATGACTAAGCCACACGCCCATTAAGGACTAGTGGTGGAATGTCACAACGGAAAACTATCCAGTATTGTCGAACCCCGACGTATAAGAGACACAGAAATCATAATATAACACCAGCCTACTCTCGATCTCAACACCTGCACGGACACGGCAAGCACACAAAGCTACATAGGAGGTTTGCCTTGTCATTACAGAATTTCCCAAAGAGCAAAAGTTAGTAAGAGGCAGCCCTTTGAGGATAGTGTACTTAGGCGCAACGGCAATAGCTCTACTGCTGTTCAAATATACTGGCAACAGTTGGCATCCAGGTGCTTTGTTTACCATGCTGATAGAATCTCCACGCTCCATTTATAAGAGTATAATGGCCAAATGAAAAGACCGTTTTTCAAAAGTAATGGTCACCACAACACGATGAAAGATTATAATCACAGAGATAGATAATTGCAATTATAAACTCAATGAATATGGTAATAATTTAAGTGGCTGAACTGACTTCATTATCAAAAGTTTGTTTTGTTTGTCTTGTTTTTCACTGAATTCAGATTCATAGCCACTGAAACCCGAACAATGAAATTATGAGACCTGAAAACACCTGATACCTTTTCTAAAAACTGCTTTAATATTCAAAGACCATAACAGATGGTAACTGATGTTGTGCAGCGCAGCCAGACTGATGTTGTTGTGCCTGTGCACAGCAAACACCTTGGTTTTACTTCACTCTATTATCAATTAATGACATCAATTAGCCCTTTGAACTCTGATGAGTGACACTTATCACCTGCAGCGGGTGGTTGAGCGCGGCTGTTTCCACTTTGCTCATCAGGGTTGGGAGTACAGAGACTGGGAGAGGAATGAGTAGACGGTGCCATGATGCCATTTGGCAGCGTTCAGGCTGCATGGTGCTAACTCGAGTTGTAGTGTGCTGAATCAGTCTTACTGGTGTTTACAAGTGTTTATTTCCTGATTTGTATTTTTAGCTTAAATTCCATTAATGACTCTACATCTAGACAGGCTTTTCTTCTGTTTATAGCAAGCTAGATTTCTGTTGTTTTTGTGTAAGTACTTTTCTTTGGATCTAAATTGGTTTACAGTAACAATGTTCAGCCCCCAGGCCTTCTAGCTCGCTCCCTTCTCCGAAGGGGCCACACGCACATGGGAACGTCTCCTCATATGCTGCCCGGGGACAGGGTTAAAGGCCTCTGCCTGAGCGAGTCGTTTTCTCAAATACATTTTCCAGGAAAAATTTTCTCGAATAGTCCACAATTTGCATGTCTACGGACGTCGGCTCGTTTTTCCTCAACTCAATCCCCTCCTCCTTTTCGTGTGCGGCGCTCCTCCCCAATCCTACAGCAGAACCAATACTTTGTGCCAGATATGTGCGAGCCCCGTTTATAGTCAGCTAACCTCTCGCGAAGCGGATGCCTCGGTAAAACCGTGAGTGCGTGATTCTGATTCTTTGCTTGTCCCGGACACTAGCATACGAGTTGACTTTGTGATCGTCATCAATAACAGACACTAATTTCCGAGCAAGATTTGCCGGTGCGACAGACTCGGCGTCGTTCACCGGCTGTGACGTAACTTCTATGTCAGTCCCTCTCGATCCACAAGCCTCTTCCTGAAGTCGCTCCACTTCTGTGTCCAGACACGGCGTCATCTGGCCGCTCATTCTAGATCTGCAGGTTGCCCACACCATTAAGGACTAGAGATATCATGAATTGGTCTACACACACAAAAGTTTGTCCAAAGTCCGGACAAAAAGTTGCGTGTCGACGACCCTCGGCTCCGTCACGCTGACGTAACAATCTCAATGTCCCAGGACCCCAGGTCCCTTTCTGAAGTCCCGTCTCCCTTCGTTAGGTCCGTCAATCTCTCCATATGTCTGATTAAGAGGACACCATTAAGACTAGTGTGAATGTCACAACGGAAAAAGTTTTGTGCCAAAGTACCACAGTTTGGTTGTCCTACGGGACTGGACTCGTCACGCTGTTTATGTCAGCCCCAGCCTTCGAGTCGCTCCCTTCCGAAGGGTCATCCCTATCATGGCTGAGGTAGCCACACCAAAATTTGGGACTTTCGATACAAATTGTCTTTGGAATTATTAAAACACAGAATTTTAACCGTGTCCCCCGGCAAGCATTATGAGAGACCGCCCAGTGGCGGCCCTATCGGAAAGGAGCGACTTCAGAAGGTGGGGCTGACATAATGGACGTCACGGAACGAGCCCAGGCTAAAGACCCAACCACTTGTGGACTTTGAGACCAAACTTTTCCGTCCTGTGACATTCACACTAGTCTTAATTGGTGTCGGGCCACCTTAGCATTATGAGAGATGACCCTGTCGGAAGGGACGACTCAGAAGGCTGGGCGACATAATGATTTTACTCAGCGTGACCGAGCCGAGTCCGTAAGACACCCAATTTGTGGACTTTTGCACAAAATTTTTCGTCGCAGCAAGCGGGCCTCCCGGGAGACGTTTAACGAGCATCCCCTTCCGAAGGGAGCGACTTAGAAGCCTGGGGCTGACATATGTTACCTCAGCGTGAAACGAGCCGAGTCCGTACGACACCAAATTGTGGCTTTCGAGAAAATTTTTGGGAAATTATTGAAAAAACACAGAATTTAAACCGTGTTCCCCCGCAGTCATATGAGAGACCGGCCCATGGCGGCCTTCGGAAGGAGCGACTCAAGAAGCTGGGGCTTACATCATGTTACTCAGCGTGACGAGCCGAGTCCGTAGACACCAAACTTGTGGACTTGGACAAACTTTTCCGTTGTTGACATCCACGGAGTCTTAATGGTGTGCCACCTCAGGCATATGAGAGCATGACCCTTTCGGAAGTGAGCCACTCAAGAAGTCTCGGCTACATATGTTATCAGCGTTGACGAGCCGAGTCCGCTAGACACCAAATTTGTGGACTTTCGAGAAAATTTTGGAATTATTAAAAGCACAGAATTATAAAACCGTGTCCACCCACCGGGCAGCATATGAGAGACGCCATGCGTCCCCTTCGGAAGGAGCGACTCAGAAAGGCTGGGGCTGACAATATGTTACTCAGCGTGACGAGCCGAGTCCGTAGACACCAAACTTGTGGGACTTTGGACAAACTTTTTCCGTTGTGACATTCACACTAGTCTTAAATGGTGTTGGCACCTTAGCATATGAGAGATGACCCTTCCGAAGGGAGCGACTCAGAAAGGCTGGGCTGACATATGTTACTCGAGCGTGACGAGCCGAGTCGTAGACACCCAATTTGTGGGACTTTTTGACAAAATGTTTTCGTCGCAGCAAGCGGCCTCGGAGATGTTTAACAGGCATCCCTTCCGAAGGGAGCGACTTAGAAGCCTGGGGGCTGACATAATGTTACTCAGCATGACGAGCCGATCCGTAAGACACCAAATTTAGTTGACTTTCGAGAAAATTTTTGGAAATTATTAAAACAACAGATTTAAAACCGTGTCCCCCGGCAGCAGATGAGAGACCGCCTCCATGCGGCCCTCGGAAGGGAGCGACTCAAGAAGCTGGGGGGCTGACATATGTTACTCAGCGGGTGACGAGCCGAGTCCGTAGACACCAAACTTGTGGACTTTGGACAACTTTTCCTTGTGACATTCACACTAGTCTTAATTGGGTGCCACCTCAGCATGATGAGAGATGACCCTTCGGAAGTGAGCGACTTCAGAAGGCTGGTGCTGACATATGTTACTCAGCGCGTGACGAAGCGAGTCCGTAGACACCCAAATTTGTGGGACTTTTGACAAATTTTGGTCCGTTCGCAGCAAAAGCGGGCCTCAGAGACGTTTAACGAAGGCATTCCCTTTCCAAAGGAGGCGACTTAGAAGCCTGGGGCTGACATATTGTTACTCAGCGTGACGAGCCGAGTCCGTAACACCAAAAATTTGTGACTTTCGAGAAAAGTTTTGCGGAAATTGATTAAAACACAGAATTTAACCGGTGTCCCCGGCAGCATATGAGAGGACGCCCAGGCGGCCCTTCGGAAGGGAGGCGACTCAGAAGGCTGGGGCTGACAATATGTTACTCAGACGTGACGAGGCCGAGTCGTAGACACCAAATTGTGGACTTTGGACAAACTTTTCCGTTGTGACATTCACACTAGTCTTAATGGTGTGGGCACCTCAGCATATGAGAGATGATCCTTCGGAAGGGAGCGACTCAGAAAGGCTTGTGGCTGACATATGTTACTCAGCGTGACGAGCGATCAGTAACCCCAATTTGTGGACTTTTGACACAAATTTTTCTTTCGCAGCAAGCGGGACCTCGGAGACGTTTAAGATGGCATCCCTTCGAAGGGAGACGACTTAGAAGCCTGGGCTGACATATGTTACTCAGCATGACTGAGCGAGTCCGTAGACACCAAACTTGTGGCTTTGGACAAACTTTTCCGTTGTGACATTCGCACTAGTCTTAATGTGTGGACACCTCAGCATATGAAGATGACCCTTCGGAAAGTGAGCGACTAGAAGGCTGGGCTGACATAAGTTACTCAAAGCGTGACGAGCCCGAGTCCGTAGACACCAAATTTGTGGACTTTCCTGACGAACATTTTTGGGAAATCTTTATTAAACACAGAATTTAACCGTGTCCCCCGGCAGAGCAATGATGGAGACCGCCCCATGGCGGCCTTCGAAGGCAGCGACCAGAAGGCTTGGGCTGACTAAAGTTATCAGACGTGACGAAGCCGAGTCCGTAGACACCCAAGTTTGTGGACTTTTGACAAAATTTTTCGTCGCAGCAACGGACCTCGAGACGTTTACGAGCATCCCTTCGGAAGCAGGGAGCGACTTAGAAGCCTGGGGCTGACATATGCTTACTCAGGCGTTGACGAGCGAGTCCGTAGGACACCAAATTTGTGGACTTTCGAGAAAATTTTTGGAAAATTATTAAACACAGAATTTAAACGTGCCACCCGGGCAGCATTTTTTATGAGAGGACCGCCCATGGCGCCCTTCGGAAGGAGCACTTCAGAAGGCTGGGGCTAACACTATTGTACTCAGCGTGGACGAGGCCCAGTCCGTAGACACCAAACTTGTGGACTTTGGACAAACTTTTCCGTTGTGGGACATTCGCACTACTCCTTAAATGAGGTGGCAACCTTCAGCATATGGAGAGTATGACCCTTCGGAAGGAGCGACTCAGAAGGTGGGGCTGAATTTATGTTACTCAGCGTGGACGAGCCGAGTCTGTAGACACCAAACTTGTGGACTTTGGACAAACTTTTACCGTTGTGACATTCACACTAGTCTTATGTGTCCGGGCACCTCATCCGCAATGAGAGACGACCCTTCGGAAGGGAGGCGACTCAGCAACTCAGAAGGCTGGGGCTGAACCTATGTTACTCAGAATCGACGCACGCCGAGTCCGTAGAACAACCCAATTTGTGTGGACTTTTGAAACAATTTTCTTCGCAGCAACGGGCCTCGGAGACGGTTTACGAGGAATCCCTTCCGAAGGGAGCGATTAGAAGCCTGGGGCTGACATATGTTACTCAGCGTGACAGCCGAGTCCGTGACACCAACACTTCGTTGGACTTTGGACAAACTTTTCCGTTGTGACATTCGACTAGTCCTTATTATTCGTGGCAAACCTTCTAGGCCAGTAGTGAGAGGATGACCCGTTCGGATTAAACGGGAGCGACCTCAGAAGGCTTGGCTGCTTATCAGATATCGTTACTGTACCTCAAGCCGTGACGAGCGAGTCCGTTAGACACCAAACTGTGACTTTGGACCAAACTTTTCCGTTCTATTCATGTTACATTCACACTAGTTCTTAATGGCCTTGTGTGTGTGGCTGGCACCTCAGATATGAGAGACGAGCCCTTTCGGAAGGGAAGCGACTCCAGAAGGGGCTGTGGGCTGACATTATGTTACTTCAGCTGACAGCCGGTCCGTAGACATAAACACCAATTTGTGGACTTTTTGACCAAAATGTTTCGTCGCAGGCAAGCGGACCTCGCAGAGTTTAACGACGCGCATCCCTTCCGAAGGAGAGCACTTAAGAAGCCTGGGAGCTGACATATGTTACTCAGCGTGCGAAGCGAGTCCGTAGACACCAAATTTGTGGACTTTTCGAGAAAATTTTTTGGAAATTATTAAAACACAGAAGTTAACCGTGTCACCCGCAGCAATATGAGAGAGGACCGCCCATTGCGGCCTTCGGAAGGGAGCGACTCAGAAGGCTGGGGCTGACATATGTTTACTCAGCGTGACGAGGCCCATCCGTATAGACACCAAACTTGTGGACTTTGGGACAAACTTCCGTTGTGACATTCGCGACTATCCTTAATGGTGTGGCACTCAGCATAGGAGAGATGGACCCTTCGCGAAAGGAGCGACGCAGAAGGGCTGGGGCTGACATATGTACTTCAGCGTGACGAGCCGAAGTCCGTTTAGACACCAAACTTGTGGACTTTGGACAAACTTTTTTCCGTGTGACATTCACACTAGTCTTAATGGTTTCTGCACCTCAGGCATATGAGAGACGACCTTCGTGAAGGGAGCGACTCCAGAAGGCTGGGGCTGACATATGTTACTAGCGTGACGAGCCGAGTCCGTTAGAGCACCCAATTTTTGGACTTTTTTGGACAAAATTTTTTCCTTCGCAGCAAGGCGGCCTCGAGAACGGTTTTAACGAGGCATCCCTTCGAAGGGAGCGACTTAGAAAGCCTGGGCTGACATACTGTTACTCAGCGTGACGAGCCGAGTCCGTAGACACCAAACTTGTGGACTTGGACAAAACTTTTCCGTTGTGAACATTCGCAAACTAGTCTAATGGGTGCCACCTCAGCATATGCAGAGATGGACCTTCGGAAGGAGCGACTCAGAAGGCTGGGGCTAGCATATGTTAACTCAGTGTGACGAGCCGAGTCCGTAGACACCCAATTGTGGACTTTTGACTTAATTTTCATCGAAGCAAGAGGCCCCGGGAAGACGTTTAAACGAGGCATTTCCTTCCGAAAGGGAGCGACCTTTACAAGCCTGGGCTGACAATATGTTTACTCAGCGTGACGAGCCGAGTCCGTAGACACCAAATTTGTTGTGGAATCTCGAGAAAATTTTTTGGAAATTATTAAAACCAGAATTTAAACCGTTGTCCCCCGGCAAGCATTTGAGAGACCGTCTATGGCGGAGCCCCTTCGAAGGGAGCGACTCAGAAGGCTTGGGCTGACAGTATGTTACTCAGCGTGACGAAGCCGGAGTCCGTAGACACCAAACTTGTGGACTTTTTTGACAAAACTTTCCGTTGTGACATTCACCACTAGTCTTAATTGGTGTGGCAACTCAGCATATTGAGAGATGACCCATGCGTCTTTTGAAGGGAGCGATCAGGAAGCTGAAGCTGACATATGTTACTCAGCGTACGAAGCCGAGTCCGTAGACACCCAATTTGTGGACTTTTGACAAAATTTTCGTTCGCAGCAAGCGGCACCATCGGAGACGTTTAACAGCATCCCTTGGAAGGGAGCGACTTTAGAAGCCTGGGGGTGACATATGTTACTCAGCGTGACGAGCCGAGTCCGTAGACACCAAAAATTTGTGGACTTTCTCGAGGAAAATTTTTGGAAATTATAACACAGGAATTTACCGTGTCACCCGGGCAGCATATGAGAGACGCCCATTGGCGCCCTTCGGAAGGGAGCCGACTCAGAAGGCTGGGGCTGACATAGTTACTCAGCGTGCGACCCAGTCCGTAGACACCAAATTGTGGACTCTTGGACAAACTTTTCCGTGTGACATTCGCACTATCCTTAATTGGTGTTGGACTCAGCATATGAGAGATGAGCCCTCGGAAGGACCGACTCAGAAGGCTGGGGGCTGACATATGTACTCAGCGTGACGAGCCGAGTCCGTAGACACCAAACTCTGTGGACTTTTGGACAAACTTTTCCGTGGCTGACATTCAACACTGTAGTCTTAATGGTGTGGCATCCTCAGCAGAAGAGACGACCTTCGGAAGAGCGACTCAGAAGGCTGGGGGCTTGAATATGTACTCAGCGTTGACGAGCCGATCCGTTAGACACCCAATTGTGGACTTTTTGACAAAATTTTTCTTCGCCACGGCAACCGGAGCCTCGGAGACGTTTAACGAGAACCCTTCCAAGGGAGCCGACTTAGAAGCCTGGGGGTGACATTATGTTTACTCAGCGTGGACGAAGCCCAGTCCGTAGACACCAAAACTGTGGACTTTGGACAAAAACTTTTCCGTTGTGACATTCGCAAACATATCTCTTTAATGGTGTGGTCACCTCAGCATATGAGAGATGACCCTTCGGAGGGAGCGACTCAGAAGGCTGGGGCTGACATATGTTACTCAGCGTGACGAGCGAGTCCGTAGACACCAAACTCTGTGGACTTTGGACAAACTTTTCCGTTTGTGACATTCACATAGTCTTTAATGGTGTGGCAACCTCAGCATATTGAGAGACGGAGCCCTTCGAGGGAGCGAACTCAGAAGGCTGGGCTGACATTATGTTACTCCAGCGTGACGAGCCGAGTCCGGTGACACCCAATTTGTGGACTTTGGAACCCAAAATTTTTCGTCGCAGCAAGCGGACCTCGAGACGTTTAACGAGCATCCCTTCCGAAGGGAGCGACTTAGAAGCCTGGGGCTGACATATGTACTCAGCGTGACGAGCCGAGTCCGTTAGACACCAATTTTGTGGACGTTGACGAAAATTTTTTTGGAAATTATTAAAACACAGAATTTAACCGTGTCAACCCCGGCAGCATATTGAGAGAGCCGCCCATGGCGGCCCCTTCGGAAGGAGCGACTCCAGAAGGTGGGGCTGACATAGATTAACTCAGCGTGACGAGCCCAGTCCGTAGACACCAAACTGTGGACTTTGAGACAAAACTTTTTCCGTTGTGACATTCGCACTATCCTTTAATATGGTGTGGGCAACCTCAGCATATGAGGAGATGACCTTCGGAAGGAGCGACTCAGAAGGCTGGGGCTGACATATGTTACTCAGCTCGCCCCCCCCCCCCCCCCCCCCCCCCCCCCCCCTGACGAGGCCGAGTCCGTAGACACCAAACTTGTGGACTTTGGGACAAACTTTTCCGTTGTGACATTCACACTAGTCTTAATGTGTGCACCCTCAGCAATATGAGAGACGACCCTTCGGAGGAGCGACTCAAAAGGCTGGGGCTGAATATGTTATCAGCGTGACGAGCCGAGTCCTAGACACCCAATTTTTGGACTTTTGACAAAAATTTTTCTTCGCAGCAAGCGGGCCTCGGAGACGTGTTAACGAAGGCATCCCTTCCGAAGGGAGCGACTTAGAAGCCTGGGCTGACAGATGTTACTCAGCGACGAGCGAGTCCGAGACACCAAAACTTGTGGACTTTGGACAAAAACTTTCCGTTTGACATTCGCACTTAGTACTTAATGGGTGTGGCACCTCAGCATATGAGAGATGACCCTTCGGAGAAGGGAAGTCGGACTTTCAGAGAGCTGGGGCTGAACATATTGTTACTCAGTGTCGACGAGCCACGTCCGTAGAACCCAATTGTGCGACTTTGACTAAAATTTGTCATCGAAAGGCAAGAGGCCTCGGAAGACGTTTAACTAGGCATCCTTCCGAAGGGAGCGACTTACAAGCCTGGGGCTGACATATGTTACCTTCAGCGTCGACGAGCCGATCCGTAGACACCAAATTTGTGGAATTTCAGAGAAATTTTTGGAAATTATTACAAACAGAAATTTAACCGTGTCCCCCCGGCAGCATCATGAGAGAACCGTCTATGGCGGCCCTTCGGAAGGAGCGACTCAGAAGGCTGCGGCTGACATATGTTACTCAGCGTGACGAGACCGAGTCCGGAGACACCAAACTTGTGACCTTTTGACAAAAACTTTTCCGTTGTTGACATTCCACTAGTCTTAATGTGTGGCACCTCAGCATATGAGAGATGAACCCATGGCGTCCTTTTGGAAGGGAGCAACTCAGAGAGGCTGAAGCTGGACATATGTTACTCAGCATGACGAGCCCGAGTCCTGGTAGACACCAAATTTGTGGACTTTTTGACAAATTTTTTCGTCGCAGCAAAAGCAGCGTCTGAGACGTCTAACGGGGAATCCCTTCGGAAGGGAGCCGAACTTTAGAAGCCTGGTGGCTGACCATATGTATACTCAGCGTGACGAGCCGAAGTCCGTAGACACCAAAACGTTGGGACTTTTACAAAAACATTTTCTCGCAGCAAAGCAGCCAATTCACACATTGTACCTATGAAATAAACTAAAGCAATACATTATCCAATGATCAACAGTTGTTACAGTTAAAGTTTAAAGATGCCAAATCCAGTGACCAGAGCTGGGATTTATGTATTGTTTACTGCTTGTATAAAACTTCAACACTCTGCAAATCTTCAAAAGTCCAAGTTGTCGTAGCATATCTTCATTTCAAAGTAACAATTTTTCTTTCGTAGACAAAATCGTGTTACTGGAACAAAAGGTGAAATAGTGAAAATTATTGTTAATTTATACACTAAAGTTAAGTTGTAAATTTTGATAAATAAACACATATAAAACTCACCCTCGGTTACTGCATACTTATCTGCACTGAGTGGGGCAAGTCTCTTCTTTGGGGAGAGGAGGTCAGGCCTTCAACTGAAAAACAAAGGAAACAAAAAGGGACATTCACAGTGTATGAAAAGGGAGAATTAGTGAAAGGGGCAACTGTATTCATGCAATTAATAAAATTAAATTATTGATAAAATGAGGGAATTTACACCAGCCAGGTATGCACTTTTTTTCAAGTAAAATAAAACCCTTTGGCATGAAGACAAAAAAAAATGGTACAAATAAATAAATGCCATAAAGAAATGATTATATACATAAAAGAAATGCAAAATAAAACACTAAAAACAAAAGCAATTTCTGTATTTTTTTTAATTCAATTTGGAATTTCTACATTTATTTTTTTAATAAATACTTCATTTTTAAGGTTTATTTTGTACGAGTACAGGCCAAAAAGTGTGGAGCACACCTTCCATTCAAATACGTTTCCTTTATTGTTCATGAGCTATACATTGTAGATTCTCAGGCTGAAGGCATCGGAAAACTATGAGATGAATACTATGTGAATTAAGTGTACTTAACAAAAAGTGATGAAATAACTGAAAACATGTCTTTCATTCTAGTTTCTTCAAGTAAAGCACCCTTTGCTCTGATTACTGCTTTGCACCACTCTTAGGCATTCTCTTGAGAGCTTCAAGAGGTAGTCACCTGAAAGGTTTTCCAACTGTACTTGAAGGAGTTCCCAGAGACTGCTGCGGTCCAGCTCACCCCAAACCATCTCGAGTGGGTGTCGAGGTCCATGGTGACTGTGGA